>NC_031495.1:56490228-56504679 GCF_000237925.1 Schistosoma mansoni
TGTAATTTAGATTGAATATTTTGGTATCAATTGTTGGTTGAATAACCGGGTGGTAATATTTGTTTAGGTAAATTTGTACATTTGTATATATGATGAAATTTAGAACCGTTATTACTCTAAAACACCTTGTTCTGACTTCGGTTGAAACGAGTTGCTAAACTTTTACTATCGTTATTCAACCACATCCAGACCTATTGGAATTTAGGTTTGGATCTTATAGAAGAGAAGCTGAGTAATCGAATAAGTTTTTCGGATTGGAGACAAATTTATCGATAAGCTTGGTCTGGTACTAAAGCCCGTCTTCTCTTATTGCCTTTGTGCATATGTTCCTTATATGTTTGTATTGCTCATACGCGCCGTTGTGATCAGTTCGTTTGTATTCAGCCCAACAGTGCCTTTGGTGGCCTAGCAGAAGAACAATGTGGTTCTTGATGACTGTAGGTTGCTTGTAGATTTTGAAGGCCGTTCGCCGAACAGACTGCCCTGTAGTACATAAGATCGTGTGCAGTAAGAAATCCCAGTGAGCATTCACTTCAAGATGAGGATGAACATCCCAATACACCTGTTGTAGATAATTCTGTAAAGCTGACAAATTCAATAGTTTGAAATTCCAACGTCTGTTGTTGGTGAGATATCTTGGCTCACTCATTTTTGCTTGCAAAGCTGAAGGATGTAATGGCGTGATCGCTTTTCCCTGGAGGACCCAGGATTGAGAGGTTTTCAACTAGGAATTTTTCACTTGTAAATACCCAATATAAGTACGACGGCGTATGACTGTTTCTCCAACGAGTTGCCCACTTCATATTTTTGAATAATCCCAGATCCCCAATGAGGTTGAAGAACCGAGCTTTGAGTTTTCACCTCCAAAATACATATGTTCCGCGAAGTTGACTTTAGGAAGATTGAACTCTCCTAGAATCAGGATATAAGTGAATCCGAAACGAGTGAAGCGGGACAATCCCTCCAGCATACGATCGTCGTACTCGATTTTAACAGTGGACTTCCTGTAGATGACTCCAACTAGACACCTCGAGGTGATAGACAATCTTACTGAGCACAATACGGATTTATCAAGATTGAGAAACTCTTGGATGTGAAGTTGGTGTACCTCCAGGCATGATCGTATGTATAAGGCTACTCTACCCCTTATTCCTGTTTTCCTGTCATTACGAAACAAAGACTTTCTAGGTATTGCTATCTTCTGGTCTGTAAACTGAGAAGATATCCAACGTTCAGATATTCCTATCACATGAGCATTATTAGCATTACTGAGTTCATATAGCTCATCCATTTTATTCGGTAAACTCGCGGTGTTCATATGTAGGATTTATTTTGTCCTATAGATATACTATTAAAACTGTAAACGCGATACTGGCGATCCTAGAGTCTATGTGAAAGCTATAGTCAGAACAAGGACAACTTGGCTTTAAACTTTATCTGTTTCTAAATATAAAAACAATCAGATTAGTACAATAATTAAAGAATTACAGTCATTAAGTGAAACTCACAAACATACCGACCAGTATTGCGTGTCTTATTAAAATGAATAAAATTTATGAGTCACACTAATATAATAGGATAATAATGTCTTTCAATTGGTAAGTCACATGCAACAGGGATAGTTTACAGACATATCAGACCAGGTTGACGTGGCGGGAGCTTAAGCAACAATTTGATTAGTTAGTTATGGACATAACTAACATTCCCCCCCAAGCGGACACCACGTCCAGGCTTCATTACTGTCGCGTCTATATAAGCGGCTTCTCCAAATAGACAGGTTCCGTATATACCGGTTGATCTCTTCGGTTTCTGTCTTCAGTCGAACTGTTCTGATTCGTCCATCTGGACCATAATTGACCTGTCTAACTATAGCTTTCGGCCACAGATTTCTCGGTGAGCCAGTATTGTTTACTAACACCGAATCTCCCGGTTGTCGATTCTTTCTCATATTCGACCACTCAGGTCTCGCCAGAAGGGTTGTTAGGTACCCCTTTAACCACCTGTTCCGAAATAGGTTGGTTAGTTGTTGCACTCCCTTTCTTCTGTTATATAAGCACGTTTTACTCATCTGCGCTTTTTCGAGGGACACACCTCTATGAACTAACAACAACTTACTTGATGAGAATATATCCAAATTATCACAGTCATTAACTAGCTTTACAAATAGTCGATTGTTCATTATCCCTTCAATCTCTATTAAAAACATCTCCAAAGACTCGTCCGTCAATATCTTTTGAAACAGTAGTGATTGTAGAATCCCTCTTATTGACTTTATGATGCCTTCCCATACACTACTTGTTAAGTTCGCGCGGTAACGCCTTAACGACCGCGAGGAATCGCGTGCACGAGTCCGTGATTCCGTGCTCGCAAAATTCAGCTTCTGTGTAGCAGAACCAAGATTTGATATTGTCAGGCCAAAAAGGCGTTAACTGAATCGAAGGTGGGGGAATAGTCTTTAACTTAAATAATTTTGGTGTCTGTTCCGTCATAGTAATAAAAAGAACGAAAAATATTTAATTAAAATATATCCGGAAATACTCGAGAAAAAGAGGTATATCACAATATATAAAAATCAAATAAAGAATAACAATGAATAATGATATTCCAAAAAGGAACAGACAGTTTATGCTCTTGGTGTACCGGATCACGTCAGGTTCACTACTGAAGATACAACTAGCATTCTAATTTTACAACTATCTACCAGTAACACCTATATTCGAAGCGTTCCCCAACCAGTTGAAATCAGGAGTCAGATGTGAAGAGATCGGAAAGATATATTTGATACGTTATCAATATATCGAGAAGCGTTTGCTCTAGTCTGGCTAGTGAACGTAGGAGCTGTTTCCCACGCTAAGTCGAAACGTGATCTGGTGCGGATGCATGACCGAAAGCCTTCAGTTAAACAAGTCCACTTAAAACAATGTGGTCAGTATCCAATGTCGAACACTTAGAAAGCTATTGATTTTGGGGAATTGTTTACAGCTACAGATCACTCCCCCCCCCTAGTGAGGTAGTGATGAACCTACGACGTGGCCAGTCAGAAGTTTAAACCCAACGAGTTTGTCGTTGGTAAACACTCCTCTGATAGCTTGCTATGTTTAGCAGCGTCTGGTCGTCTTTCTTTACTATAAAGAGCCATGAAATACAATATAGTAATCGTAAAACGAAGTACAATCGAAAATCTCAGTTCTATGTAAACTTCATCGTTCTCTTCCAGCTGTTCTGGAAAAGAAAAAAAAGAACGTGTGAGTGCATGTCGAAATACACGTACTTGCGTAAGGACACAAGGTGAGCGGAGAAAAACTATTTAAACTAATACGCCTGTGACAGCGTAAAAGCGACTGTAAAAAATTGTTTTTTTGTTTCTTTTATATAAAAAAATGTATACGCTCATAAAGAAAAAAATTTTTTTCTGGGATAAGTATATGAAAATGGCATATTGAAAAAATTCTTTTTCTTTTTTATAATTAATGCAAAGGAAATTCCAGATAAAGTTTGTGTCCTACGTGCAATAGTCGTTTAGATGTTCTGGAAATCTTACTGTTCTTCCATAACGCGTTGTCTTAAGTCTATTTTTCGACGTTGACGAAGTATCGGCTGTTGTGTGGGGTACTACAAGTGTAGGAGCCGTGTCATTCGAATGTACTGAAGGAAAATCGACGTAGCTAGGGTTTCCTTCTAAGTACGCTGCCTTTAGGAGATCGATACTGATGCTATCGTTAGACCAATGTGCCAATGTAACCAGTACTTAGGTTCGCGTTGAAGAACTTTGAAGGGTCCTTCGTATGCTTATTCGAGAGATCGTCGATGTGAGTCTCGACGAACGAAGACATGTGTACTATGTCGTAAGTCAAGTTGAATGAAAACATCAGTTGATTGCGGTCGAGTGTAATCAGGTTTAACTGAACGCATTGCGTTTGTATGCCTGCTCATGTAAGAGTTTAGATCCATGTTCATTGAAGAAGACGGAGGATCCACGAGTTCTCCTGCAAGTCGGAGTGTCGTTCCATGAACGACTTGAGCTGCAGTGTATCCAATGTCAGCCTTCACTTCATCGCGGATACCTAGCAAGACGAGTGGAAGAGCGTCTGTCCACTGTGAAACGTTTGTAGCTGATAGTGAAGCTTTTAGTTGTCGATGAAAACGTTCTACCAAACCGTTTGCTTGTGGGTGGTAGGCGGTCGTTCGGAAGCGAGTGATTTCTAATAATGTGGTCAGACAACGGAAAAGTCCAGATTCGAACTGACGCCCGCGGTCTGTAGTGATGATTGAAGGGCAGCCAAACTTTGCTACCCATCATTCGACGAAGGCGCGGGCCACTGTTTCAGCAATAATGTCCTTAATAGGTACTGCTTCTGGCCATCGAGTGGGACGGTCTACGCAGGTTAAAAGATATGAGTATCCATTTGAATCTGGTAAAGGTCCCACCAAATCTAGATGAACATGGTCGAAACTAGCATCAGAAGTTCTGAACAAGCTTAAGGGACATTTGTTGTGTTTGATTACCTTAGAATTTCGGCAGCTTACACAGGAGTGTGCCCACTCCCTCACATCTTTATTTATGCCAGGCCAGCAAAACCGTTGTGCTATAAGCTTGATGGATGCACGCACACCTGGATGAGAAAGATTGTGCAACGTATTGAAGACGTTGCGTCGATAATGTTTTGGTACGATTGGACGATCCCTACCTGTAAATGTGTCACATAGTAAGGTTTCCTTACCTGCTCCCATCTGCTTAATACGTACTTTTAAAGTTTTCGAGGGTAACTCGTGCTGAAGATCGGTGTCTTCTTTTTGAAGCTGAGCGAGTTTAAGAAGGTCGATTCCTTGGAAACTGTTCAAGGAAGTTATGCAACTACATTGTTTGGTCCAGAAATGTGTTGTATATCTGAAGTAAACTGCGAAATATAGTCCAGTTGTCGCGACTCTTGCGGCGAGTACTTGTCTGAAGATGGACTTAAAGAAAAGGTATGAGGTTTATGATCGGTAAAAAGCGTGAATTCTCTTCCTTCGATGGAATGTTGGAAATGCCGTACAGCACAATACATAGCTAGGAGTTCCCTACCGAAAGTGCTGTACCTAGATTCAGCGTCTAGCAACCGTCTCGAGAAAAATCCTAAAGGTTGCCAAGAGTGGTTAACCCATTGTTGTAAGACTCCTCCGATTGCTGAGTCGGATGCGTCTACGGCGATACTAATGGGAGCTTGAGTTTCTTGATGTGCTAGCAAGGTTGCCTTTGCAATAGGTTCCTTAATTGTGGAGAATGCTTTTTGCGCGATGCCGTCCAAACTAATTGATTTTGCATTTCCACGAAGTTGGTCGGTTAGTGGTTTCATGAGGCATGCGCATTTAGGTATGAACCGTCTGTAGAAACTTACAAGGCCGTTGAAATTTCGCAATTGTTTAATCGTGGTCGGATCTGGGTAATCCAGAATGGCCGCCACTTTGCTTCTAAGGGGTCGGATGCCTCGAGCATCAATGGTGTGTCCTAAGAAGTCTAAAGAGTTTGTTCCGATTTGGCATTTCTGAATGTTGACAGTAATGCCGTGTCTTTGGAGTCGTTCGAAAACAATGTCCAGATGGTGGAGATGTGATTCTCTGACCGGACTTGCTATTAGACAGTCGTCAACATACGCATGTACGAAGTTGAGACCTCGGAAGACATCATCGTAAGAATTCGTAGAAGCCGAAAGGAGTGATGATGGTGGTTTTCGGAATGTCGTCAGTTGCCATAGGTATTTGGTTGTAAGCTTTAACCAAGTCGATTTTCGAAAAGACGGTTGTATCTTTCAAGGTAGCTGTCAAATCGTGAATGTGGGGCAACGGGTAACGATCGGGAATGGTTTTAGCATTCAGACGCCGATAATCACCAGTTGGACGCCAATCATTGCTGTCCTTTTTAGGGACCATGTGCAAGGGCGATGACCATGGGCTATTTGACGGTTGAATTATTCCTAAGTCTATCATGTGGTCGAATTCGTTCTTAGCTAACCTAAGCTTTTCGGGAGCCAGTCGTCGTGCTTTTGAGAATACAGGTGGTCTTGTAGTCGAGATGTGATGTGTAACATTGTTGGTTACACAAGGCGATTTCGGTTGTGGTTGATATATCCCTGAGTATTTATCAAGTAATGGTTGATGGAATAGGTCTATGGTGTGCTTAATTGTGACTGGAGATAGCCTGCAACCAGAAAGAGGAGTTACGCAAACAGATAACTTAGTGTTTCCGTCTATTAACGTTCGTGAGCGTGTGTCGGTGAGCAGATTGTGGTATTGTAGCAGGTCTATACCAATGATTGGCATAGACACATCTGCAACAACAAAAATCCAGTGTATGGGTTTGCGTAAACCCACGTTAAGGTAAACGTACCTTTTACCATACGTAGCGATCGGTTTTCCATTCGCCGCCTGTAAGCTTAAAACAGACTCGTGAAGTCTGTCGTTGGAATTTGCGGGAAGAACACTAACTTCTGGGCCGGTGTCGACGAGGTAACGAACCTTCGTTTTCACATTTGTGACGTATAAATGACGGCTGTGTTCGCCGGCCACGGTTGCCGTTAACGCGTGCCGGCTGGGAAGTTTCCCAAGTTTTTATTTGTGTCAATCGATTGAGAGTTCGGATAATTGCAGGGTTTCTTGCAATTTCTAGAAGACTTACCATACTGGTTATGATACCAGCACCAGTCGCCTACGTGAGACACTTCTACGCGGGTTTTTTGACCGACTACGATCATTTTGAAATCTAAGATATCGTGTGAGCTTGTGACATAGTTCGGCTATGTCAGTCGGGGTCGATTGAGGTTTTTCCTTGACGGAAAAAACCTCGGCGCCAGTCGATTTGGTAATTTCTAAAATTCGATCAGCAGATGCAGCTAATTCGTCTACGGCGTCGTTTTGAAACGAGACGAGAACTGCCTGCACCTGTTCCGAGAGTTTGGATAAGAAGTGATGTTTAAATAGGCCATCGTCGAACGTTCGTTGACCTATGACTTCTCTCATCCTTAACAACATGTCCGTCGCGGAACCATGTTGCAGGTCGATATTGTTAAGTAGTTGGTCTAACCGTTGTCGGTAGGTTAGATCTCCGCGTTTTAGAATCGATCGTTTAAGACTTTCGTAAGGTTCGGAAACATCACTAGTAAACATACTAGGTGTTACGTACCTGTTAAGTTCGCGCGGTAACGCCTTAACGACCACGAGGAATCGCGTGCACGAGTCCGTGATTCCGTGCTCGCAAAATTCAGCTTCTGTGTAGCAGAACCAAGATTTGATATTGTCAGGCCAAAAAGGCGTTAACTGAATCGAAGGTGGGGGAATAGTCTTTAACTTAAATAATTTTGGTGTCTGTTCCGTCATAGTAATAAAAAGAACGAAAAATATTTAATTAAAATATATCCGGAAATACTCGAGAAAAAGAGGTATATCACAATATATAAAAATCAAATAAAGAATAACAATGAATAATGATATTCCAAAAAGGAACAGACAGTTTATGCTCTTGGTGTACCGGATCACGTCAGGTTCACTACTGAAGATACAACTAGCATTCTAATTTTACAACTATCTACCAGTAACACCTATATTCGAAGCGTTCCCCAACCAGTTGAAATCAGGAGTCAGATGTGAAGAGATCGGAAAGATATATTTGATACGTTATCAATATATCGAGAAGCGTTTGCTCTAGTCTGGCTAGTGAACGTAGGAGCTGTTTCCCACGCTAAGTCGAAACGTGATCTGGTGCGGATGCATGACCGAAAGCCTTCAGTTAAACAAGTCCACTTAAAACAATGTGGTCAGTATCCAATGTCGAACACTTAGAAAGCTATTGATTTTGGGGAATTGTTTACAGCTACAGCCGATTACCTTTTCCTCTCTCATCTTTATCATACCTAGCTTCCTGATTAGAAGTATTAGTGATCCACTGCTACTAGAAATGTAGGTCCGTTACGCGAAAGCTTTTTCTATTCCGTCCACAACCATCTGAATCATTTGAACATATGCAAACTGGTCGACTGATAATTCTTCCCCTCAATAGCTAATATTTTTTCCCTCAGTTTCTGAAGAAAGGAAAACTGAGTTAAACCTCTTCCTAACAGGGAGCATTCTTTTCCTATCTAGGTGGACTTCCTTATGAACAATCAAGTCACTTTTCCTGGCCAGAAAAGTTTGGAGCTTGAAGATGACCTTTCCATATCCTCAAGGTTCAGGTTACAATGTAATTATTGTTGAGGTCGTCGTTTACTGTAGCTGGTGGCCCAGAATAGGAAGGTTAGCTCGAGTCTTTTTAAATGATGATTCCTTAGTACCACTCAGTATCTATTTGCCTCACTGTTATTCAAATAAAAATCCTTTTAAAACACAGCTATCAAGAGGCAAGCGTCATCTTGAGAGACTCAGCTGATAGCAAGCGAATTATACTATTTCGATAAATCGTTGTGACTGAAAATCACTTAGGAGATATAAGTGTTCTACAATATTCTTAAAAAAACTATGGTACTGACAGTAGTTAGTTAAGACTTCAGTCCTAAGACAAGGGGAGCACGATTGTGCTTGGTTTCGCTGTATATTGTTTCTCATTCAATTATCTCATCATCCTTAATAAAATATGGAGTAACTGGTTGCAGTTGCGTTTCGAACTCCACCGTTTGAACCACTTAACTAATTATTCTAAATTAGCTTGAAAATCCAGGTGATCAGTCTTCAGTAATAATGATAGGTCTATTAACCTATATTAATCCTTGAAGTTTGTAACACCGTGGAGGTCCAATCTCGTTTTGAATATATAGACTAAAATGATAATATCACGTGTTCTAGTAGAGAATTCCAGTAATTCACTATTCAGTTCAAGGAACGAAACTCCAGACGTAGACGATTTGATCTCGGTTTTTGAACTTTCTTCAGTTTTTCAGTTTCAGTTTCAGTTTGGAAAGGACAGGAGGCTTAATGGCCTGTGTTAGTCCTGGCAATGATGGTCTCTCAGCTGATTCAACTTTCTTTTGAAGGAGTCGACGGATGGAGCCTCAACCACGTGCTGAGGTAATGAATTCCACTCGTTGATTATTCGATGGGAAAGTCGGTAGTCAGCTGACAAGTAATTCGTTCTGGGCTTGTGAACTTTCATGGAGTGTCCTCGTAGATTTTCTGTTTTGGAAGACAAGAAAAATGAGGGCGTATCAGGTGCAAATTTGTCATTAAGCAATCTGAAAACTGTAATCAAGTCGCCTCTGATTCTTCTATATGACAGCGGGAATAGGTTTAGCCTGGTCAGTCTAGTACCATACGGGAGCTTCGCTATTCCGGGGATCAGCCTAGTTGCTGTTCTCTGAACCCTTTCCAAGAGTTTACTGTCTTTTTTTAGGCAGGGGCTAGCCGCTTGTATGCAGCACTCAAGTTTAGGACGTAAGAACACTGTATACAAAGTCAGAAACGTTTTGGCGTCGAGATGACTAAAAGCCTTGCGTATGGACCATAAAGTTCTAAAACCTTTGGTGGCTATTGCAAGGCAGTGTGCAGTAGTCTTTAAGTCTTGACCAACGATGACGCCTAAGTCATTGTGTGCCTGGACAATAGGTAACTCAGTGTTATTCATCATGTATGTATCTGTACCCTGGTGGCCAATATGCATCACAATACACTTGGAAGTGTTTATCGGCAATTGCCAGGTTTGGGACCATTCAGATAATCTCTCCAGGTCATTTTGAAGTTCTAAGCTATCGCCCTTGCTTTGTATCGTTCTCTATATCTTGACATCGTCAGCATAGAGTAAGACCGATGACGATAGTAGACGAGGGAGGTCATTTACGTACAGGAGGAATAACACTGGCCCCAAAACTGTACCCTGGGGGACTCCACTAAGCACAGTTTCCCAGCTAGACAACTTGGAGTTCACCCTTACTCTTTGTTGACGCGCAACTAGGAAGTCTTTTATCCACATCAATAGATTGCCTCCAATCCCGACATTCCTTAGCTTATATAACAGCCGGTTATGCGGAACTTTGTCGAAAGCTTTTCTGAAATCGATGTAAGCTACGTCTATAGGTAACTTTTGGTCCTTAAGAGCACACCAGCTTTCACGAGCGACTAATAAGTTTGTGAGACAAGAGTAACCTGTTCTAAAACCATGCTGCTTTTCGGAGAGGATCCGGTTTTCATCGAGATGCTCGAACGGCTCCTTCCGAATAATCTTTTCTAAGATTTTAACAACCACACTAGTTGGGCTAATTGGTCGGTAATTCTCAGGCTTATGTTTTGTACCTGTTTTGAAGACTGGACTTACTATGGCGTTCTTCCAGTCTTTTGGTAGACGACCCTGGGTTACGAATAGATTAAAACATACGCTTAAAGGGTTCGCAACAAAGTTAGCTAATTCCTTTAGTAACCTAGGATGCAGTTCATCGGGTCCAGTGGATTTACCTATGTCAAGCTTAACTAGCAGACCAAAGACATTGAGTTCTTCAATGGTCACGCTGTTCAGTGTTTGTGTGGGGGGATTTTCATGGACTGGTGAGAAGGGTGTTTCTATGGTGTATACATTGCTAAAGTATTTAGAGAATACTTGAGCTTTGCCAAAGTCGTCCTCCACTAGTGATGAGGCAGTACTGTCTCCCCATAGTGAAGGAACATTTTTTCTTCTTTTTGTCCTTTGGTTTATATACGAATATAAGCGTTTAGGGCATTCTATGGATTCCCTAACGATTTTCTCTTCGTACAGCTTTCTGGCCTTACGGAGGGTCGAGGCACAGGTATTTCAAGCCTTTTGATACTGAGATTTTGCCTCGTCAGTCCCCAGTAACCTAAATCTATCCCACGTTTTCCTTCTTTTACGGAGAAGGATGCGAACCTCCCTACTGAACCACGGTGGGGAGTTTCTCGGCCCCTTAGGTGTAGTCCAAGGGACGTGGGGGGCGGTAACTTTTAAGTATAAATTCCGGAATACGTCCCAAGCCGTTTCGATTGATGACTCTGGGTCTATTTTCCAATCTACTGATGATGCTAATTTCATGATGTCTGGTATGTTTGCTTTCCAGACGTTAGGTCTGGATTGAGCTGAGGCGTGCTCATGATCGACAGTTATATGGAAGTCAAAGCTTAAAACTGCATGATCACTTGCCTAGGGGTGGCATGTAATCCAGGTTTGCAACGTCATCCTCATAATGAGTCAATATAAGATCTAGTAAGGATGATGCAGAACCCGGGTCGTACCTAGTTGCTTCCTTCATGTGTTGCACTAGGGCACATGTGATTACCGCATCAACGAGTTCCTGTTCGAAGGAATTTGCTGACGATTCAGTCCGCAGATTTCCCCAGTCCACCATGGGTGCATTGAAGTCCCCTAGGATTAGACATCGATCACTTCGTGATAAAGTGTTGAGACTGCTTAGCAGGACCTCGTTTACCTCACAGCTTGGACTGCGATAGATCAAACTAAGCAGTAACTCTTGTCCCCTGCATTTCAGGTGGCAGCTAACTAATTTATACGTCCCACTCATGGGATACACTGTCGATAATGGTGAGTGGAATAGCATTCCTAATGAATAGAGCTACTCCCCCTCCTTTACGCGTTTGTATTCTATCGGCCCTTACTAATGTAAAACCCGACCGTTGCTGCTACTCCCGACCGTTGCTGCTACCTTGACGTGGTGGTCGGGCTTGCCTATCGTGATGATCCAATCGAGCTATGCTGGCTGGAACAATCGTTCCTCAAGGTCCTACCATGCCAGACAGGTCGGTTGAAGAGCGGTGAGACTAAAAGCAGCAATCCCAAGGTCCGAAGGCGAAGTCGTACTGCTGACTGTACAGAGGTGTGAAAGCAGTAAGGTGTTTCCTTCAGACAACCAGCATGACAGCGATGCTGCCTTCCCACAAGGAGGGGTGGGGTTAGAAAAGGTCGACCCTAAAAATGCACACCTCGCCTTGTCCCACGGATTTCCGTCTCCGGCGGTAAGGACTTTTGAAGAACGGAGCTAACACGTCAAAAATCCCCCACAAAAAGGCCGTGCGTGACCGGCCTCAAGCAGATGTCCCTTGGGCACTGCGGTCACGCTCCCAGGTCGTTAAGACCAACACTAATCCAACTTCTTTTTCAGGTCCCTCAAGAAATACCCTTCCACGGTGTGGGCAGCCGGGAAGTGATACTAGCCCTCATACCCTTAACTGCACACAAGACCAAGTTGGTCGCTTTCAAATCCTTCCTACACCTAATAACTCTGTTATCTCCTCGACTAACCCTTCCCACGTCCTTTTATCGCGTCGCACCGCTAGGGCAAACGATTCGAGTACACAGAACGTTATTCCTGGTCTCTTGAAACCACGCTCTAAACTACATATAGGAACTTTTAATGTCCGAACATTGTGCCAAATAGGACAACAGGCTTCCTTAGCTAGAACTCTAGAATCTTACACCATCGATGTGTGCTGCGTCTCCGAAACGCGCATACAAGATCCGAGTAGTGTCATTCATTTGACCGCACCTAATCAAAATAAAGTTTCATCTCGATACACGCTCCGTGTATCTGGAAGCCCTGACGCTGCTTCCCGTGGCCTCGCTGGAGTAGGTATAGCATTAAGTCCTAGGGCAGAACTAGCTCTTTTAGACTGGATCCCAGTAGACAGTCGTCTATGCGCTGTTCGACTAAACGGATCAGTAAGGACTCGGAAAGATAGGGAAATTCGTCGTTGCCTCTTCGTCGTCTCTGCCTACTCTCCCACTGACTGCAGCTCAGACGATATAAAAGATGAGTTCTACAGGAAACTTTCTGACCTTCTCCGAGAAGCTAGGCGTTCTGATGTAGTAATAGTAGCAGGTGACTTTAATGCTCAAGTAGGTAACTAAGGAAAGGGAGGAGGCGGAAGGAAGCGATGAACATGAAATCCAGGGGTAAAGAACAGAAGGAGCAGTGAATTGTGAGCTATGCTCAGATAACCGCCTATTTCTTGCAAATACTAACTTTAAGCATAAGGAAAAACATCTTTTGACCTGGCGACCCCCGAATTCGTCCCAACGTTGGACCCAATTAGATCACATCGCTATCAGCCACCGATGGAGGGGCTCGATAGAAGACTGTCGCTCATTCTGGGGCACATGCTTAGATTCAGATCATGCTCTAGTGCGAGCACGTATTTGTCTGCGTCTTACTGGACGTAGGAAAGACACTGCAGGGAAGCCTCTAAGGGTTCTACTTAATGGTAGGCAAGCTAAGAATATATTTCAGGAACAACTAGAAAAACAGTTAGGCAGCCATGTAAGTTGTGTCCACCCCGAGGCAGCGTGGAATGACATCCGAAAAGCTGTGGAATCAGCAGTGATATCCGCTAATAAGGTAAACCATAACGTTAGGGAGAAACAATGGATCTCGGCAGCATCTACCGCACTGATAGATGCTCGTAAACTCATCCCACCTGGCTCTGAGCATAACGAAGAGCGGAGTCAACTTAAGCGCAGGCTTATAAGAAGTCTACGTAATGATCGTGAACAGTGGTGGGTAGCGAAAGCAAGAGAGATGGAAAAGGCAGCGGCAATAGGTAACAGTAGGCAGCTATTCAGACTCGTTAAAGAAACCGGTATTAGGAACCCGAATATCAGTGAAACCATCTCAGATAAAGATGGGCATATAATTCATTCTCAATCCAGGAGGTTGGATCGATGGGCAGAACACTTTAGGGATCAGTTCAACTGGCCTTCAGCCACACTTCAATTACCCACGATCCCCAGTCGTCCTGAATGGCAAATTGATGTAAGTCCTCCAACCCTCTGTGAGGTTGAAAAAGCTATAGGAAATCTGAAGCGAGGGAGAGCAGCAGGCCCTGACAGGTTGACCCCTGAGATTTTTAAGGATGGTGGTCCAGTACTAGCAGTGAGATTGACTGAGGTCTTGGGTAGAATCTGGGAACTGGACGTAATTCCATCTGACTGGTCCCAATCACTGATTGTGCCAGTTTATAAGAAAGGACAAAAGTCCTCTTGTGACAATCACAGAGGGATCAGTTTGACTAATATAGTGTCTAAAATATTAGCTTCAATAATACTAGGTCGCCTAACCAAAGCTCGTGAAGAGCAGACTAGAGAAAACCAAGCTGGTTTTCGACCTGGACGTGGTTGCATAGACCAGATATTCACCCTACGTCAGGTCCTAGAACATAGACACAAATTCAGACGTCCCACAATAGTAGTATTTCTTGACCTTAAGGCGGCATTTGACTCTGTTGATCGTGAGGTTCTATGGCAATGTTTGTCACTGAAAGGAGTACCAAAGAAGTACATTAACCTCATAAAGGCTCTCTACTCGAGCACAACTGGTCGAGTTAGAGCCTATGGCGAACTGTCATCAGAACTGATTACCACAAGTGGCGTTCGTCAGGGCTGTCCACTCTCCCCATTCTTGTTTAACTTTGTCATTGACTTACTTTTAGAGATAGCACTTTCATCAGCTAAACCTCCAGGAGTGAACTTTTACC
>NC_031495.1:56504879-56600239 GCF_000237925.1 Schistosoma mansoni
GGACATGTGTTACGTATGCCCGACCACCGACTGCCCCGACGTGCAATGTTTCATGGTGTAGGAGTAGGTTGGAAGAAAGCTAGGGGTGGCCAGACCAAAACGTGGCACAAATCAATGAAGTCACTGACAAGTGGACTGGGCCATGTTGGTAGGTGTAGACTACCTGGTTGGGATTCGCGAGATGACAGCAACCGATGGTTAGAGACCTTGAATGACATGGCTCAAAATCGTTTGCAATGGCGAAGATGCATCCACTCTTTGTGTTCTACCAAATTCTAATCTTCTGAATTCCTCATGTCTTTATCTTTTTCTCTTTCCAAATTTATTTCACTGTACTATACTCCTTCAATAATTTCTTGAAACCCCTAATCTTTTGGATTTCTGATTATACTCCTACTACTTCTACCACTATGGGATTTGAATCGACAACTGCATCTCTGTGCTAATGTGGTATGGCAACTCGAACTGATGTACGTACGTACGAAGTTCTACGTTGTGACTGACTGACTGACTGAATGTAAAACCCTCGAAATCAAGTTCCCTACTATCTATAGACGGCGTCAGCCATGTTTCTGTGACTGCGATTATGTCTGGTCTAGTTGAGTCAATCTGTACACCTAGTTCCGGTAGCTTATTGAGTAAGCTCCGGGCATTGATATAACAGATCCGAAGCCTATTTAGGTGGCCTCGTGCTTCACCCAGAGTGGCTTCGGCATCATCCTCTGTCGAAGCCTCACAACCCGAAAATTTACAATTTTCAGGTCTTTTTCGCCAGCGTCTAATCTGAGCTGTAGTTCTTTTCCGGCTTCCCGTCTTTTTACACGGTCCGCCAACGGTAAGTCCTTACGGAGAAAAACTCGTGAACCCTTTAATTTGTGTCCATTTTCTAAGATTAAGTCGTATTCGTTTGGGGATTTGAAAACTACTTTGAATAGTCTAGACTGATTTGGCTTCAGATGCACTAGGTTTCCTAGCCTATACACCTTTAGCAAGGTGACTCCGGAGATGTTTTGGGGCATAACTTGGTTGAGTAGTTGTTTTATCAACACAATGTCATGCTCAAAACGAGCTTTCGGTTCTGAGCTGTCACTCTCCTTGACTCTATGGAAAATGACTGATCTGTCGCTGTGATCAGACTTCGGCTTTTCGACCCTTTTGGTGGGGGTAGGATTCCCTTTTACGTCATTTTGCCGTTTTTTCCTTACGACCCGTACCCAATCGTCGACGTTCTTTGGAGTAGTAACCACAGTCGCGTCAGGCGTACTGTGGGATTCCGGAAGGTTCAGGACGACTTGGGAGGTTGGGTCATCTTTTGAATATCCCCTCGAATGATCAGTCTTTGGGTAACACGATTTAGTGTTCGTTTTTCTCCAGGTACTGACATCACCTAAAAACAAGTGCCAATGATTTAATTGGTCTTGAGAAATGACTTGGATTAAGAGTCTCAGAAGACCGAGGCAGTGCCTTAGGGTGCTCCACATTAAATGGATTTCTCTCCAGATTGCGTCCCACTCACTTGCACTCCCTGTCTTCGGCTACAGAGGAGCCTTATTATTCAGTCTTGTATAGTTCTTGTAACTTCGGAGTCAAAAGGGCTCCGCATGAGACCTGAAAGATAATTTGCCGAGTGCCTTTCGAAAATCCTGGTCAAAATGACAGACTGACTGCACTCTTGGGCTGTCCTCAAGTGCCATCGTATGCCCAAGAGTAAGATGAGTTTGCTCTCTCTCTTGAAATGCTCTCACACAGCCACATGTATACAGCCACTGACAGGGAAGTCCTATTCACTGCCTTTTCGTGGCGGGGATATTGTTTACGAAATTGAGAGGACGAAAAGCGAATGTCCGGCGCTTTAGCTGGGCCAGTGGATCCTTTAGGGTCCATCTAGGGGAGTTGGAAAACCCTGATTCAAAACAAGTGGTGGACATGGGCTTCAGAATCCCTAGGGAACAAATGGCGTATGAACCAATCGTTGGTCACCGGTTACCATGGGACCGCATCACCTAAAGTTGCTCCACTGCCCTGTGGATCAGACCTTTAGGTCAAAGGCTCCGGGTGTGGCCCCCTAAGAAAACCACCTGCTTCGGTCTGTTCACCCGGGCAGTAACACAACCTACACACAAATCAAGTGATTTTTGTGGCAAATATTTATTTGGTGCCCCTTTGTACCAACATTTGTGTTTAAATAAATAAATAAAAACCACTCACCATTCCCAAACAGCCTGGATAAAACATTGAAATGGGCTTCCCGACTCTATTTCAAGTTCAAAAAGCTATAGCTAATCTGAAACTAGGAAAAACAGCTGGTCTAGATTGATTAACTCCAGAGGCCTTTAAGGATGGTGGTCTAGTCTTAGCGATTTGGTTGGCCAATGTTTTAGCTAAAATGTAGGAGTTGGATGTAATCCTATCTAACTGGTCGCAATCGCTTATTGTCTCAATATATAAGAAGGGGTCAAAATCATCCTGCGATAACCATAGAGGAATTAGTTTGACTAATATAACATCTAAAATACTAGCCTCAATAATTATTGGGCGCCTAACTAAGACTCGTGAACTGCAAACACGAGAAAACTAGACTGGCTTCAGACCTGGTCGTGGCTGTATCGACCACGTATTCACTATTCATCAGGTCTTAGAACACATGTTTATCGGCGTCCGACAATGATAGTTTTTCTTGACTTAAAAGCAGCATTTGACTCTGTAAACCGAGAGGTTCTGTGACAGTGTGTCATTGGAAGGTGTACCTCGCAAGTACATAAACCTTATGAAGGCACTTTGCTCGAACACCACCAGTCAAATGAGAGCTTATAGAGAACTGTCACCTGATTTTACAACCTCAAGTGGTGTCCAGCAAGACTGTGCGCTATCTCCATTCTTGTTTAATTTCATCATAGATTTACTGCCCGACTGTCTCTGCTACCCTGACTTGGTGGTCAGGGTTGCCTACCGTAATGAATCAACTTAGCTATACTGGCTGGAACAATCGTTCCTCAAGGCCCTACCATGCCAGACGGGTCGGTTGAAGAGCGGTAAGACTAAAAGCAGCAAACACAGGGTCCGAGGACGAAGTCGTGCTGCTGACTGTACAAAAAGCTCGTCTGGTTTTTGCCAACTTACGCCACCTGTGTCGAAGGCGAGATATCTGTTTATCGATGAAGGGATGAGTATACTGCGCAGCAGTTCGCTCTGTTCTAATTTACGACTTCGAAATGTGGCCCTTAGGAGTAGAAGATACTCGTAAGTTACTAGTACTTGACCACAGATGTCTTAAAAATATTGCTCGCATCTGCTGGGATCTGCGGGTAAATAATGGTGAGATTAGACGCAGGGTATTAGGGAATGACGGTAAATCAGTTGATGATGTTGTAAATCTTCATCAACTGAGGTGGTTGGGCCACGTGTTACGTATGTCCGGACATCGATTATCACGACGCGCTATGCTCGCTAGTATTAGGGATGGTTGGACGAGAGTTAGGGGCGGCCAAACCAAAACGTGGCATCAGTCCTTGAAGTCACTAACCTCTAGTCTGAGCCATGTTGGTAGGTGCGGACTACTTGGTTGGGGGCCGTGTGACTATCGTAACCAATGGTTGGAGACTCTGGGTGACATGGCTCAGAGTCGATCACAATGGCGTAGGTGTATACACTGTCTTCCATTAAACTATGAGATTAAAATTGCTTCATATCTTTCTTTATTCCTGTACTATATCCTTATATAAAATCTTTCTTTTACATATTACTATCACTAAATTAACTACTTCTATGAGTTCGGTGTTCATCTTGTTGTGCTAATGAGGTATGGCAACTTAGACCTATGCTTATATGTCGCGGTGTTACGTTGTAGATGAATAACTAAATGTGTTCTAGGCTCAAAGAGAGTTTTATACCATATGTATGCACTCCATCCCCCTGTGATTCCAATTATTGCCCCGGAATTTTCTTTGGTTAGTATATTGTCTTGTTCCGATAATGGGAATATAAATATTTTGATTTTAGCGTACCCGTTCATATAGTCATTGTCGTGGTCATTTGTGTGTGTAACGCTGTTAATTATGCATGTCTGTTTAGGTAAGTTTTTTATTTGGTTAATTATTGTTTGTTCAACAGATGGAGAGGAAAACGAGGGCAGAACTCCATTACTTTCTGATCAATCAAGGACAGTAAAACCCATTTCAGCGCATCATAGTCGCAGACCACGAAATTCACCACATTCAGAAGATTTTGGAAAAATTGGTGTCAATGTTGACCTTGGGGTAAGTTGGATCATTTATGTTTTATGATTCGTTCATAAACAACATAAGGCTGAGTAGAAATACGTGTCGGTCTATGTTATCACACTTCATCACCATACTGAAAGAGAATCAACATAAATAACTACCCCATCAAAATAATATCAAAAATAGTCGAGATGAGAAATATGCGAGAAGTTTGAAACTCGAAATCTCGAGTGAGCTTAAAAGAGTGAATACATTTATTCCATTACTACCTACATTAGGACATGCCACTTAAGGTCTCCAACCATAGATAACGATAATCTCACAGCTTAACCAAGAACTCTGCTTTTTTCTGCACAGCTCAGAACAATAGTCAATTGTTTCATGGATTTTTTTTCGTGGCCCAACAGATACCAGACTGTTTTCTCAACGCACTCCTATGCCTAGCTACTGCTTCACTTCGGGTTATGCATTGCTTTAAGTTACGCACTTCATAACTATTTTATTTGATGGTCTTCCACAGCATCACCACTATATTATAACACTTACTGAAGGAATCAAGGTCAGTTTGTTGATGGCTTTACTTTAATATGAATAATTTTTCTGTTAACTTAGTACTTCAGCTATCTAAAAGATCGCATGAATCGTTTAAGACTTTATTAAATATAACTTTTCCTCTTAGCCATAATCGATTTCAAATAATGATATGACTCATCTACCAGGTTCGAATTTATTCACCTGGCTTTGATTCATACATTTCTTACATTTCTTAATGCCCTGTTATTCAGATGGTAATGAAGTAGGGTTCGGATCTGGGACCTAGTGGTTAGAAGCCGTGTTTTAATTACTAGACCACTGCTTCCGTAGTGACTGTGCTGCAGTTTTTTTTAAACAATAGGGTAGATAGTCCAACAAAGCTTTTCCTAATTAATTTTATCCGTCGCTCCATCGGTCGTATTATTGCCACGATAATCCCCACATTTTCAAACATTGATCGAATCTGTTAGTATTTTTGGTGTGAAAAGTTTGTATTCCTATTTAAACTAATAAAGATTATTTCTGGTTTAAATTGTGGACTATTATTTTTGTTGTCCTAAACGGTAACTCACTAAAAAGAAACCAGCAAAATGACTCTAAAAATTGGGAATAACTATAGTAGTGGTCATAGGACGAACAATGGAAAATAACGTATTCAGATCACAGTATGTGTAACTCGAGTGAAAAGTAGCTCAGTAGTCTAAACATCAGACCACCACCATTAACTCTCCATTGATCCTGAATTGGATTGTCAGAGTAACACTTCTAATTACCAGATAATGAAATTTCATTTTTACCTTATTCTGGCGAGACATAAAGTGTAATGTTGGATTTAAAGTTATTTCGAACTGATATTAGCTGGAGAACTATTCTAAAACCAAGAAATGTTAAAGAGCTGTTTTGTCCTACTTAAGAACTCAAGAGCGCATGCTAATTTTCTTATTTCATGACTATATTACTTATTAGTAATCAGGGTTCGTCCTCTTGTTTTGTATCTCATTGGTTAAATTAGGTACCAACAAACTGGTTATGCTCTTATTGGTTGAAACGCATTTTATGTGGACAACCATTTTGAATCTATCATTTTTACGTTTGACTAGTTACGACTGTCTGTTGTTGTTGCTCTATCGCTTTGAATGTTAGCTTAGATTTAAGTGGTCATGATTTTGATTGAAATCATGAACCGACCAATGTTGGACTACCATTAAAATCTTGGGGGCACTGTACGGCCGTTCCGTCCCTAGTGTGGGACTCCTCAGCACTGCTCATCCTTGATCCCGCATACTGGACTCGAACCTGGGACCTTCAGTCTCGTTTACGAACACGTTTAACCTCCATCTAACGGTGTTTATGTCTAAATTCACCATGTGGCTCAGGATTTCAATGAGATTCAACAGTCTCTGGGACCCCATACTGAAAGTTATCATGAGCTCACTAGTGACTAGTTTCGAGAGGTAATTCTTGAATTTCTAGTGAGAAGCCCTAACCAGTGAAGTTCAGCCGTGTCGGGTGTGAGGTGGTTACCCACTGAGGGTAATGGAAAATGGTCTCACAGTATCTTGGATTGGTTGAATTTAGACATTAACACTGTTAAATGCCGGCTCAGTGGTCTGAAGGCTAAGCATTCGTGCACGAGATCGAGGGGCCTGGGTTCAAGTTCTGTGTGCGGGATTAAGGATGAGCAGTGCTGAGGAGTTCCACACTAGGGATGGAACGGCTGTTCAGTGCCTCCAAGTTTCCAGTGGTGGTCTAACATTGATTGGTTCGTGATTTTAGTGTAATTCAACAATCTGAACAACCCCATACTGTTAACTATGATTTGTAAAACCATTATATATATGCAAATATTTCCGAGTAACCAAAACAGTTTTCTGACTCAGACAGACCTCGAGTGCATTATTTAGGTGAATTCATCTGTTATTCTAGTGAATCTGACAGTTCATGCACAGAACCTTGACAGAGATCAATTCCAGGGTCTTCAGATTTCTTGATGGTTGTAGCATCTTCGTACCACTGGTGGAATTCCGTGGTTTATGTTTCCGACTAGTCGTTTTGGGATACGGAGCGCAATCGTCGTCCAATACAATCAGTGGCATTTGTTTCACTTTCGACATTACAGAACTTCACCTATCATTTTCCACTTGGACTCGGAATTCTCGTCAAATATAGTCACTAGTTAGCGACTGATCATTATCAGGATAATGGATTTGCATAGATTACTCATTTTAATGATAGTTTGCGTTACAGTCTGGAGGTTTTCAGACTAAACAGATGTCGTTAACTTCCTTATATAACTTGCTCTTGTCAATCATTTTCAAAACCCTCATAATTTTCACAGACAAAGTTTAACTTATAGATGTAATTAATGCTTATTTGAGAGTTATTTTAATATACCGACTGCCCCGACGTGCAATGTTTTATGGTATAGGAGTAGGCTGGAAGAAAGCTAGGGGCGGCCAGACCAAAACGTGGCACAAATTCATGAAGTCACTGACAATTAAACTGAGCCATATTGGTAGGTGTAGACTACCTGGTTAGAATTTGCGAGGTGATAGCAATCGATGGTTATAGACCTTGAATGACATGGCTCAAAATCGTTTGCAATGGCGAACGTGCATCCACTCTTTGTGTTCTACCAAATTCTAATCTTCTGAATTCTTCATGTCTCTATCTTTTTTCTCTTTACAAATTTATCTCACTGTATTATACTCCTTCAATAACATCTTCAAACCCTAATCTTTCACACTAATGCTTGTACTCTTACTACTTCTACCACTACGGGATTTGAATCGACAACTGCATCATTGTGCTAATGTGGTATGGCAACTCCAACTGATGTACGAACGTACGAAGTTCTACGTTGTGACTGACTGACTGACTGACAGAGTTATTTTAATATATGGGGTTTTTCAGTATTACATACTAGTTTCATTGCACTATCTAACTAACAAAACTATGTAGATTAACAGTACTGTAAATTTAATGAGACTTTATTTTACGGGATAAAGTTTAGGTCTGTGTTTGAGGGTGATATACCTACAACACTTAGCAGTAAATTCGTGTTATTGAATTTAATCGACTCAAAAATCAAACCATTCAAAGTAATACATACAATTGAAATCCGTTTCTTTTATTGTCTATTGAGATTATTTCTGCATTTTGTTATATTTTTATTTTGGTTGGTTTAATTGTATTGTTGATTAGTTGAGATTAAAATATCTGTCGAACAATTTGTTCATATTTAGTCTTAATTAACTAGCTTGACATGTACACTGCTCACGTGGTATGTGACCAATCCGGTTATTTTTGTATGTTTTATGTAAAATTTATTCTATAAATGTATATTTGGAAAACAAAATTAAGCAAATCTTTAGAATAATTTTGTGCCAGTAGAATTACATTGATATCCAGTCAGACATATGACAAAAGGGCGTGGAAGTGTAGTACTGCTACTATAGCCACCCTATCGTAATAACATCTTCAGATCATATATATTGTCTACGTTACTGATAACCGAATCTGTTGGTCCAATTTATATGATGGTAAATAAATCATACTTGCCTGTTTATGTTCAGTGTTTTATCTTTAAATGTGGCTTACTAAATATTTCTACTTGAAGTAAATTTTAGTTAATTCGTAGATAGTGAAGTTCCAGGTTTTGATTTTTATCTCGCGTTTTAAGCCAAATGAGTGCTCATGTTCTGTAGGTGAACATTTCATTTTTTCTGCACTTTAGGATTGTTGTTGGTAAACTCCTCTTATGAAATACCAACCAATGAATATTAAACAATTATTTTTATAGATTATATCGTGGCAAATATTGTTTTGTATGGTCAACTGAGTCAGAAGTAGTAACTGATATTTTTCACTGATGGTGGGGTTTAATCACCGGTGTTGGGTTGACGGTAGAGATATTGATTATTAGCTCTAAACTAAGAGTGTCGTCTTAGAAATTGAAGCATTCAACTTTCAGCCAGTAGGTTGCGGATTTCTACCCCGCTTTACTTAATTTAGTTTGATCAGCAAGGTAGTATTGTAATGACTGAGGACTTCGGCAGGGGAAATCAGTTTTATTAAGCAAAACTACACAGTGTCTTTGTAAAATATAAAAACAATAAATTAAATACACTATTTGCACATCTTCCTTGAATTTTCCCTTTCATAAACTACATCGTTTGTCCATTCCTGTTGTTATTTCAATTGCTTTCCGTTTTCCTTTCTCTTCATTTTTCTCTTCAGTCAGTATGACTTCTAGTTCCGATTCCTGACACCACAGTTTCACTGACCCTCCCTAATGTAAACAGTATGGCTCGAATCTGAACACATGAACTTATTAGATGAGTTGTATGATTATTATTAAAATAAAAATAATTATCTAAAGCTTTGCTGCTCCAATTCATATCAATTCCTGGTGAAAACAAACTATGAATATTATATTATTTTTCCTGTTATTTTTGAATTGTGTTCATTATTGTAATCATCATTATTTTTTCCTTCACTTTAATATGTTAATATTTGTGTCCCAATTCTTATTATAATAGTATCCGCGTTTTCTGTTAAAGGAGAGAAACATGTTCAGTTTTCAACGATTATGGACGTTCACAGGCCCTGGATTCTTAATGAGTATTGCCTATCTGGATCCTGGAAATATAGAATCAGATTTGCAAAGTGGTGCAATCGCTAATTATAGGGTAAGTTATTACCATGTTTATAAAATCTGTTCTAATTGATCTTACTATTGAACTAGGCTATTTAAAAATTAAATATGATTTGTGTTATATCCCAGCAAGAATAATGAATAGAAACTGTCGGAGTATATTTCTGGACTAATATTATACATATGTTTTTATTGTATAATTCTTAAGTGACTAAACCATCCATATTATTGTCCCTCTTATTATAAGCTTTATTTTGACCTATGAACTATTATTATACGATTTACCATTCTTGAGTTATGTCCAGTCTATCAATTACCATCTCCCACATTCACGACCACATTTGGCTAAAACTTGTACAAATGTTGTTTCCTGTTTTATGGTACGATGTGTTCTGTTTGGTTGGTATATAAACCCAGTATGTCTGAAATATACGATTCATATCGCAGATGCTGTTATTGGTGTTCTGGACTTAACAGACAGGGCTAGGCGGGAAGCAGAACCAATAGAGACTCTAGACTGTTCGTACGGGTTTTACGCGTCATTGGTTCAGTCGATAATTCACTGTTCTCTAATTGGAGGCATCGTCACGTCATAAACTGATAGGGACACAAACCCACAAGATATAACAACTTGTCATTATGAAATCAAATCCTTTTGTAAGTCGTTAGAGAATATATTGTGGTAGACAGTTGTTTTCCTGTTTTCTGAGAGAGATTGGGGTTATTGACACTCCCAAGGTACCTGAACCTGTAGTTATCTACACTTAATGGATTCAGTGGGTAGTGGAATAATTAAGCAACTGCATGAACGTAAACGGGATTTGTAGCTCATCTGTTTGTAAAGAATTGTAATACTGTCCTGTTTCTCACTTTTCAATGTGAGCGATATGGTCCCATTTTTTGACACACTGATTGATGCTTAAGTATCTCAATCATTAAGCTACATCTTTATGTCGAATAAGTTCCGTTCTTCTTGGAAAATCAATAAAATACAAAAATCTCGACTTGTTTTCGGTGAAACTCTAGTTCCTCAACTTTTAAATATGTGATTATCTTTAATCTATACTTAGATCATAGGGTTTATTTTTACTACATCTATCTTGATTCAGTTGACAATCAACAAAAGACTTGCTGGTACCTTGTAATTGGTTGTTAGTCTTTGTCTGTGATTTATACGACGTGTTTCTATTCCAATTACTGTCATCGGAAACCAAACCTTTTATTGACACTTGTCCGTGTTTGTCTCTATTTAGTCACGGTTGTTTACTTACTGTTTATTCAATATGTTCAAGAATATTTTGTGTTTTACAAAACTCATGTAATTGTATGGTATTATAAAATCTAATCTTTCCTATTGTGTTTTATATAATTTTTTGTTACTTAGCAGAGATTGCAAGTCGCGCATCGTTTTTCTGCAGTCTCTGCTATAATTATTATATATGTTGTATGGTTAGCGAACTACCTTTTTATTTCTTAGGATGATGTTTGTGATTAAAAGAAAATCTGAATAGTGACAAGGTTCAAATCTATAGATTTCAAATTACCAGTCTAGACGTCTAAATTTGTTAATTCAAGTTTTGCCGTAACACAGTTTATTTGTTAACAATATTTATTGTGAGGAATTTATTGGGTTTATTTCAAGCACCGTGTTTTTCTTTTTTAACTGACATTCAGCTTCTATGGCTTTTACTCCTAGCTACATTGATGGGATTATTTCTACAACGTCTGGCTGCTCGTTTGGGTGTAGTGTCAGGTAGACATTTAGCAGAAGTATGCTATGATGAATATCCTACACCGGCACGTATTATACTATGGCTTATGGTTGAAGTTGCAATTATTGGGTCAGATATGCAAGTAAGTTGTGTTTACTTTGTTATGAATTTTATTAGTATTATCTGCAGTATGAAATGTCATTATCATTTTTTCACTCTAACTATGTAACGGTCCTCTCTGTACACCTGCCTTCAGTTGTTAGTCACTTGTTTAAAGGAGGAACTAAACCCAAAAGTTTTTGATTGTAGATCTGTCCAAAACGTTGTTCATGCAGACGGTAGACACTTGAACAACAATTTTATAGTCTTAGCAAGGCGCATAATTCATTAGATAAAGCTAGTGCGAATCGATTGGGTTTACTTTGATACGTATCATATAGTGTGGTTAAACCTTGAAAACCATGTGGTGATTTCTTGAAGAAACTAGCAAGTTGGGAAAGTTTTATGAATGGTTTATAAGATAAACAAATCTACTAACACTTAAAAATACATAAGCTTAGGTTTTTATACTTCTCAGTGAGATGAAAGAGTGATTGTTTAGCGGGTTAGGTACTTGAGTTTCAACTGCTTTTTCATACTTAAACCTTGTTATAAAGAATATGTTTTCGAGCTTGTGACTGTGAAATATGGTAGAAAACTCTCAGGTATTTATAGTTTTTAATAAAAGCGAAATCATCATTATAATCATTCAATCCACATACAGGGGTTTTTGGCTTTTGTCCAATAGAGAAGCTACACGTAGAGATTCTGGAGTGTTCTTCCAAAAGGTGATTGGATGGATTATCTTCGACTCCTTCTGAACTTTTTAGAGCTTCCTCAAGTTCACCTGTGGGCCCTCCTCGCACTGACGAAGAACACATTTGATCTGAGTGCTGAACTATTGATGATGGGGGTAGTATTCAATGTAGTTGGTTGGTTGAAAGTTGTTCACAAGAATTAATTGTTGATATCAGCTTTCAAAAGATATCGGAATGTTGTTCTCTTGGCTATATCCATATAATGATAAATTCTCTCCAGATATTCTGAATAAAGTGATTCAAAATCAATCACAAAAGTCTTGGTCTACTCTTTCTATGTCTGAATATTCAGTCGTTGTTTTTTCAAGAGAGACTAACGACGAAATTTTGACTATCCGATTTCTTGGCTTATATATATATATATATATATATATATATATATGTATATATATATATATATATTACTTACGCCTGTTACCCCTCGTCAAGGAGCATAGGCCGCTCACCAGCATTCTCCATCCAACTCTGTCCTGAGCCTTCCTTTCCAGTTCTTTCCAGTTGCTATTCATCCTTTTCATATCTACTTCTATTTCCCGGCCTAATGTGTTCTTTGGCCTTCCTCTTTTCCGCTTCCTTTCCGGTTTCCAAGTTAGGGATTTCCTTGTAATGCACATTGGTGATTTCCTTAATGTATGTACTATCCACTTCCAACGTCTTTTCCTAATTTCCTTTTCAGTTGGAAGCTGGTTTGTCCTCTCCCATAAAACGCTGTTGCTGATAGTATCCGGCCAATAGATGTTGAGTATTTTGCGTAGACAACTGTTTATAAATACTTGTACCTTCCTGATGATGGTCGTAGTAGTTCTCCACGTTTCAGGTCCGTACAGTAGAACAGACTGTCTTGACGTTCGTATTGAAGATTCTCACTTTGAAATTAGTTGACAGTTGTTTTGAGTTCCATATGTTCTTCAATTGTAGAAATGCTGCCCTTGCTTTGCCAATCCTCGCATTTACATCTGCATCCGATCCTCCTTGTTTATCAACGATGCTTCCCAGGTATGTGAATGTTTCCATCTCTTCCAGAGTTTCGCCATCAAGTGTGATTGGGTTGGTGTTCTTCGTGTTGCATTTGAGAATCTTGCTTTTTCCTTTGTGAATGTGGAGGCTTATCGATGCAGAGGCTGCTGCTACATTTGCTGTCTTCATCTGCATTTGTTCGTGTGTATGAGAGAGGAGGGCTAGGTCATCTGTGAAGTCCAAATCATCTAATTGATTCTGATAAGTCCATTGTATTCCGTATTTCCCTTCAGATGTCGAATTCTTCATAATCCAGTCAATCACTAGAAGGAAGAGGAATGGGGAGAGTAGACAGCCTTGTCTGATTCCGGTCCCTACTGGAAATGCATCTGTCAGCTGTCCTCCATGCATGACTTTGCACTGTAGTCCATCGTATGAGTATTGGATAATGTTGAAAATCTTTTCAGCAACTCCATAGTGTCGAAGAAGTTTCTATAATGTTCTCCTGTCCACGCTGTCAAACGCCTTCTCATAGTCAATGAAGTTGACGTATAGTGATGAGTTCCACTCATGAATAGAAGGTGAAACATGTTTGCAGTTATTTCAATGTCTGACCTCAGTGCTTCTGCTGGTATATTGTCAGGTCCTGCCGCCTTCCCACATTTGATTTGTCTGATGGCCATCTTGACTTCTTCGATCGTTGGTGGAGTGACATCTATAGGAAGGTCATTGTGTGCTGCTTCGATGTTCGGTGGGTTCAATGGGGCTGGTCTATTCAGCAGTTCCTCGAAGTATTCTGCCCATCTTTTCCTCTGTTCTTGAGTCTCAGTGATTGTCTTTCCTTCTTTGTCCTTGATTGGTCTCTCTGGTTTACTATATCTTCCTGCCAATTTCTTCGTTGTATCATATAGTTGTTGTCTCATATTCTCCTCTCTTGCAGCTTTTTCCGCCGTCGTTGCTAGTTCTCCCATGTATTTCTGCTTGTCGGCCATAATGCTTTTCTTCACTTCCTTGTTTGCTTCTGCGTAGTCTGCTTGTGTTTTGGCTTTCTCTGCTCGTGTTCGGCTGTTGTTAATTGCTAGTTTCTTGTTCTTCCTTTCTTGGATCTTGTCCAGGGTTCCCATAGAGATCCATTCCTTGTGATGATGCTTCTTAGGACCAAGAACCTCCTGACACGTTGAAGTTAGTGTTTCTTTTATCCCTTTCCAGTTGTCCTCCAAAGTAGTTTCTTGTTCTTTCAGTAGATCCTGTAGAGCTTGGAACCTGTTGTTGAGTGTTATCTTGAATTCGTTGAGCTTGTCAGCATCTCGAAGGAAGGCTGTATTGAACTTTTGTAGTGCTGTTTGTCCAGTGTTTCTTTAGCTTCAGTCTAATCTTGGCCACAACCAGGTGGTGATCTGAAGCTACGTCAGCTCCTCTCTTGCTTCTCACATCTTCCATTTTCCTTCGGAATTTTTTGTTGATACAGATGTGATCTATCTGGTTCTCTGTGGTGTGGTCCGGTGAGATCCATGTAGCTTTGTGTATGCGCTTGTGTGGGAATATTGTGCCGCCTATAACGAATTTGTTGAATGCACATAGATTTGCAAGTCTCTCTCCATTTTCATTTCTCTCTCCTAGTCCATGTCGTCCAATTATATCTTCATATCCTGTTTTGTCCACTCCAACTTTAGCATTTAGATCTCCCATCAGGATGGTGAGGTCCTTTCGTGAGCACTTCTCTATAATTGATTGCAGCCTTTCATAGAACTGATCTTTATCATCGTCGTTGCTATCATTGGTGGGTGCATAACATTGGATAACGTTCATTGTGATCCCCTCCTTCGGCCTCGTGACTTTCGAAAAATTTCGGCTTTCATCATGAGGCGTCATAATTATTCCTTCAACTCCCAGGGCAGAGTTTAAATGGTTTGAATTATTTTTTCTGGTTAGCGTTTTTTTAGCGAGTTAGCTTTTCTACGGGATGGGGTCGCTAACCCCATGCCCAACCCTCCTCCTTTGTGTGGGCTTGGGACCGGCAGTAACTCTAGAAGAGCTACAGGCGGAGTTATATATATATATATATCGTATTAATGTATTTGTTGAACTCTATAGATTAGACGGTGTGATCGTATTTTCGAATTTTCAACGTAAAGTTGATATAAAAAATTAATATGTTTAAATACTCTAATCTCAGTCGTTGTTGTTGGTAAAGCAGTTTCTTGTGATCATCTGCTTTCTTTCTTTGTTTCTTGTTTGATTCTAGGAGGTGATTGGTACTGCTATAGCTATAAATTTACTAAGTGTTGGTTATATACCTTTATGGGCTGGTGTACTTATTACTATTTTGGATACTTTCACCTTTTTATTTCTTGATAAATATGGTTTACGTAAATTGGAGTTCTTTTTTGGACTTTTAATAACTATTATGGCTGTGACATTTGGTTATGAGGTTAGTTAATATCATATATAAATATTTATAATTATCATTTGATCTTATGATTTTTGAAATTCAGTTTAAAAAATTCTCTAAGATATTTTTCAAATTCCGAAAAAAATTTTGTTTTTCGAATACAGAAGAAACCCTATATCTGACAATGGACTTTAAAGGGGACATAGAGGGTGATATTTTAACACGTCGACTGAAAAGATCTATTGAAAGGACGTTTCACGCCGCCAAACTACATATAATTTTCTCAACTAAACCAGTACTCATACAACTAATCAAGGATAGGTCACCGAAGATGTGCTCCTCCATGTGTGTATACCAATTCAATTGCTCCTGTGGAGCTAGTTACGTAGGCCGTACTCAGTGGGCTTTATCCTTGTGTATTCGTGAACATGTACCAGCATGGTTGGGAAATGGAGTCACCAAATCGATTAGCAGCACCATCCTTTCTCACTTGGTATGTAGTGAACATCATATCAAAATAGAGGAAGCTTTCTCTGTTTTATATCAAGTTCCGAAAAATCTACCTTAAGGAGCTAGATTACGATTACTCTACATAGCCGAAGCCATCTGGATGAACTCCAGAAAACCAAACTTATGTATCCGGAAAAGGTATATCCAGCTTCTATGTTTACCTTGGCCTACGACTGGATAACGGGATACCTAAACTAAATATTATAAACTTCTGCCACCCTTTTTTCACCTCTACCTTAATCCTCACATCCATTATTCCAAATTCGTTTATCGTAATTACCTTGATAACACCCCTTTTATTACATATTAGATTCACACAACAATCCTATTATTATTACGATTACTATTTATCATTATTATTTCAATCGACAAGATGAAATTCTCTTGCTATGAATTTTATTCACACGATTTTTTGCATTTTCATTTTTGCTATATTACTATTGTATTGATCGTGACTAGACACTTTATTCCAAATCATTTTGACCTTAATTAAATGACCTTTCTAATTTACCTGTAACACAATTTTGAAGTATATATGTCGTAACAGATGCAAACGTTCACCATTTTCAACATATAACATTGTCAAATTAATTAATACATGTCTCATTTTCGCCTTTGTAAAATATCATAATAATTATGAACTTACAACTGTAGAGCCTGATGATGAAGTTATTGAAAACAATTGTTCGCTCAAATATTCTTCATTTTTGAATTATTATTTCCTAATTTAAAATTATACACCAAGTCCATTTGAAACAAATTTGAAACCCTGGTGATTCTTTTATTGTACTAATTTACTAGGAATGTAAACAATCCATTTTATTCATGGCCCCTAAATGCCGTTGGTACAGCTGAGAGTGGGGAGGGGCCGTCCCCCTCTCGAAATGCTCTCACACTGCCACGCTTATACAGCCTCTGCAAGGGAAGTCCTACTCGCTGCCTTCTCGTGGCGGGAGTGTTGTTTACGAAATCGAGAGGACGAAAAGCGGATGTCCGGCGCTCTAACGGGGTTGATGGACACGACGGGTCCACCTAGGAGTTGGAAAACCCTGATTCCAAACCAATGGTGCACATAGGCTCCAGTACCCTCACGATGCTCCACTGCCTTGTGGATTAGACCTTTAGGTCAAAGGCTCCGGGTGTGGCCCCCCAAGAAAACCACCTGTTTCAGTTTGGGCACCTTGGTAGTATCACAGCTCACACACAAATAAATGAAATGACAATATCTACTGACAGTACTATTCACGCTCCTATTAAATGTCAGACAATTCAAATTATTATTATTATTATTATTATTATTATTATTACTTACCTCGTCACTTATTCACTCCCTTTTATTCTCGATTTGTGTATCCTCACTTTTTAACTCATGCAGCAGCTCACCCATGTTAGGAACTCTGTTCTATCTAAACGATCTCCAGTCACTGTTTGGTCGGAAGTGAATGCTACTACCGAATACGAATACTGAACCAGTCTTTCTGAAACCACATACACCGTTCAAACTGGCTTCCTTCAACGTTCACACACTAATGCAGATCGGACAACAGATAGGGCTGACTATGTCTTTAGAAAGTCTCAATATCGACGTTTGTTGTCTATCCGAGACCCGTATTCAAGACTCTAGTGAAGTACCACAAATCCGCTCTCCATCTGTCTCTTCAAAGGGCTTGTTTTGCGTGCGTTTATCTGGGGACCCTGTGGCATCTCCGTCTGGTCTTGCTGGCGTTGGTGTCGCACTAAGCGCTAGAGCTGAGGCAGCACTAATCGATTGGATCCCCATTAACAGTCGGTTATGTGTTATTAGAAATCGGCGTGAGAGAGCTAGAGAGTGTTCCAACGTCATGGAATGAGTCGATAGTTGTCCCTATCTTCAAAAAGGGTTCACGTTGTTCCTGTAACAACTATCGGGGGATAAGTCTACTTCCGATTGCGTCCAAACTATTGGCTTCTGTTATTCTTCTTAGGTTATTCAAAACCCGAGCAGGATTGACTTGCGAGGAGCAGGCTGGTTTTCGTTCTGGTCGAGGATGTATTGATCATATCTTCACCATCTGCCAATTGTTATCACAGGTCAACAGTCGTAGTGTTTCTTGATATCAGGGCTGCCTTCGACTCGTTGAACAGGACTGTTCTCTGGGATTGTCTATTGAAGAAGGGTGTGCCTGAGAAGTTTATTAACATCTTAAACGCCCTGTATACAAACAACTCAGGCAGAGTGAGGGCATACAACCTCCTTTCTCCATTGTTCCATTCAAGCAGTAGGATTAGAGAGGGTTGCCCAATCTCACCATTCCTCTTCAACTTTGCCATCGACGACATTCTGGAAATAGCTCTGATGGATGTAAGTAATGGCGGTGTGGATCTGTTGCTTAGAGGAAGACTTCTCGACCTTGAGTGTGTGGATGATATTGTCTTACTGTGCGATAATGCCCAAGCCATGCAATCCGCACTTGATCAGTTGGCAATCAGTGTCCTCAGGTACGGTATGTGCTTTGCAGCTTCGAAGTGCAGGGTACGTCTATAATAAAAGCCAGAGCGGCTTATGCCAATCTGGGTCATCTTTGGCGCCTTCGTGATGTTAGTCTGGCTGTAAAAGGTCGGATCTACAACGCATCGGTGGGAGCAGTTTCGCTCTATGCCTATGAAACCTGATCTCTCCGAGTTGAGGATGTTAGACGACTCTCTGTGTTTTCTCATTGTTGTCTCCGAAGGATTGCTGACATCCAGTGGCAACACCATGTTAGTAATGCAGAGGTTCGGCATCGTGTGTTCGGGTGCAGAGACGATAATTCGATTGGTGTCACCATCTTGAAACACCGACTTCGGTGGCTTGGACATGTTCTACGAATGTCGTCCCAGAGAATTCCTCGTCGTGCATTATTTGCCGACTCCGGGACAGGTTGGAAAAAGTGGAGAGGTGATCAGTGTATGACATGGTGTCGTGGTATGAAAGAAAGATGCAAAGGGCTGGTTTCCGTTGGTTCTTCACGACTCCCTGGATGGGGTCCTAGAGATGGTACAACACAGTGGCCAGAGACGATATCAGATATGGCTCAGAATAGAAGCCAGTGGCGAACCTGCTGTAACCTTCTTTTGCTTTCTTCATAAAGAGTGGTTATAACTTTCTTAATTGAAAGAGTCTTCCGGTTGTATATTTCTGTTTTTCCCATTAATACTCTTACTATTACAATAACATACACTCTGTGGTTCTTGTTGTTCCCTCTTTTTTTTCTTATATGCACCTTACCCCCTTTCTCTTCTCATTCTCATTGTTTTGTGTGGCGCATATATATCTGGTGCCCCCTTTTACCAATATTTATGTGTTTAAATAAATAAATAAAATTTTATTTATTTATTTATTATCATTGATAACTTCGCTTTCATCTCTGACATATAAATATTGTTATGTTAAACATGTTGTTTCTTCTTTTTGTTTCCAACTAAACTTTATTGATTTATGGTACGTAATAAAATGCAGTGTTTTTGGAGATAGTGTTTCTAGTGTAAATTTGGACCATTTGGAACTGAAATATAGTGAATTCATGTTATTCTACATATCTTGTTCTTGTCGCTTTATTTAAATTAATCATGGGATCATGATGTATGAAATCTCCAAAAAAGAAAAAAAGTATTATTACCTGCTAAAGTTTTTTGTTTGAACTTTCATCAATGTTTAAACGAACAGTTTTACAAAAGTTGAGCTCTCACCTATACATAGAAGACAATAGATATGAAGAAATGGTTTACATGATTTCGCGAAATATTAGAAATTCTAATTTCTACTCATTGGAATTTCACAAATAAATCGTTATTTTGTTACAAAGACAAGATTTGTAAAATTTTACTGAAAATTAATTAACTTCAATGGAAATGAAATCTTCCCAAAGGTTTCAGGTCTTATAATGAAAACCTGATAACCTATATCGTACATTTATAGACAAATCGAAACAATTTGATTAGAAACGATAAAATTCAATTATCTACAGTGAGACTTATTGATGTGTAGATGAACAGAGGAAAATATTATCTCTTACTACTCTACCCATTTATGTATTCAGTATTATGATATTCCTTACTGTCACTGATACTTCTACTACTTTGGTATTCATCTTGATAATTTCATTTTGCTGTGCTGATGTCTTGTGGAAACTTTGCGTGGTCCACGCAATACCAAACTATGTCAATTGTGACTAACTGTTCTAAGTAAGAGGTCTTCTTACCCTTAATGGCTGTTTTTGTCTTAATTTTGGAACTGTGCAGGAATTTCTTCATAAAGTTAACAAGATATCCAGTTTGTAGAACTGTTTTCTGTAGTTACTCCATTTTTTCTTTTACATTGTCTTGAAAAGACATAACCATAGGATTATAGCTTTGTGATGCGAAACAGCTGTGCTATTCACGAGACCTGTGGGTTTAGGTTCTATCTTATATGGCATTATGAGTGAGTTTGGCTGAGGAGTTAGAAATTATGACGAAACCTCCGTTAAACGCTCCTTGAATTTTAAGCGTTCTGAAGCTAATGTCATTTTGGCGGAAAATCTTCACAAACGTGTCTACGAGTTAAAAATTGAAATGTGTTTTTGTTTCATGAATTAAATGGTTGCTTCTCATTCATTTACTCACAGAATGATGTCATTAAAGTAATTACATAATTTCCATATTTAATTTCTTTCCACTCAGTATATTGTTGTAAAACCTGATCAATTATCTCTTTTACGCGGATTATTTGTGCCTTCTTGCCCTGGTTGTGGTTGGCCTGAATTGGAACAAGCTGTTGGTATACTAGGTGCTGTTGTAATGCCTCATAATTTTTACTTGCATTCTGCCCTTGTTAAATCACGTGATATAGATCGAAATAATCCATTTCTGGTACGTTCTTAGTTTTCTCTATGATTTATATGTTTCATTAAACGTATATTGTTAATACTGTGTGTTGTGTCGAATGATTATCTTTACTTAATCCATGTGTATACTTTTCAACAAGGCATTTTCAAATTAATTTCTATGGTAACCGATGGTACTTTTGTATTAGTTACTTTTAAGAACAACAGTCATATCGGAATAATCTGGATTTAATTATTTCATGGATTTTATTCAGCTGCTTTTAACCTAGAAACAACAATATTAATTCTTTACAAAAACATATCCACTGTATATCGTAACCGAAAACTCATCACTAATGAAGGCGAATGAAGTTAGGCAATAAATGTATCAAAATTATAAAAAACTGTTTATATAGTTGATTATTTATATGTTAACTGGTGTAAATAGTCTGGAAGGAAATTTCGGAAGTTATATCTAGAGCCTTTATTCTTGCTATGCCGCGTACTACTAGACTACTTGAACGATCGAACCCGCGACGTCGCAAGAGAGAAGACAGAAGACTAATAAGTAGGAATGTTATTCCCAACACAGTGTCAAATATAGTACAAAAGTCTCATGTATTTATAGTTTTCGGCTGACAGTAAATCACCGTTTCGGACAGCCAATAAACACATAGGGGATCCTTCTTATTCATCCAATAGGGAAACTACACGTCGACATTGTAGAATGTTCCTCTAGCGGTGATTGAATGGTATGTCTTCGCCTCTCTCTGGGCTTCTTGAGTTTGCCAACGAGCCATCCTTACAGAAACGTATGAGGACAGGACTCCAGAAATGGTAAGTTAGTGACAAAAGTTGTGTACTAATGGCTTGAAAAGTTGAGTTGACTAGAAAAGTATAACTCAGATAAGACGTAGTTACGAAAGGAAAGAATTGATAATTAAAGGGATAAAATAAGATGTTACGCAATTAAGTACTGTAAACTAAAGTCAGTAGTGCAATATAAGACTGATATTAGTGTTCTTTTCGATAGATAAATCCAGTTTAAGCCTTTTGATAGTAATGACTTCGTCAGAATGTTATAAATTCAAATTCACGTGCAAATTGGTTGTTATGAAGGATTTAGGAATGTAGAAATCGTGTCCAATATCAAGTAGATGGTGAGCATTGATATCTGATTCTGTTTTTGACTTGTTCGTTGGTAATTTACACTAGAGATGCTGGGGTTTTCGGTAGTATTGTATTCCCATTTCTCAGTAATTTCGGTTATGAATTTGTTTGTTTGAGCAGCAATAGGAAACAAACGTGCTCAACAATTCCCTATGCTCAACATTGATATCCAGGGTTTCTCTAAAATGTCTGGGAGTTCGTAAGATGGTGTAGGAAATAGGGCCAGGTTGCGTATACTTGAGAAGTAGAGTGATTCATGTCGATTCGGGTCAACCTAGATGCAGTCATGATTTCAGTCCGATCGATTGTAAAAGTTCGGGTGCATAACACGATGACAGTAGTACTGCTCCTGTGCCTGTAAAACCTGGTCTCTGAACTGAGAATTTTCGGCGCCTCTCTGTTTCTGATTAACGTTGTCTTAGGAAGATTGCTTGGGTTTGAGGCGTAACTGAACAAGTGATGATAAAACCTGACCGTTCTTCGAGCACAGTGGAGATTATCAATTATTTGGTACAGTCTTCAAACACAAAGTTCATTAACTTCGTCCTGTTTCACATAGAATCTAGTGAATCTGCTGTACCAAGCTTTATATGTTAAAACTCAGTAGGAAAGCGGATAAGTGATCAGTCAGTTGTGTGATGCTTCTAAATAGAGGATATATGTATTTCTCTTATCTAGATTAGATTCTATGGTTCCTGTAACTTGGTTGTTTGAAATGTTATCAATACATTATTCAATATAGAAGCCTGTTTCCCTGACAAACAATAAAGTGTAATTTTGAGTCGAATGAAATCCGTCTAAGTAGCATTTCTATTTGATCTGTGTGATTTATTATTTTTTTTAAAATTCGTATTCCATTATTACGCAACCTTTCATCAATTTTCTTCACACCACATTCATCCTAGTTTTTTTGGATAGTGTACTTAATGGCCTATTTATTTATAGTATTGTAAGTGATAATATTATAGGTTGTATGAATAAATGCTAAACACTAGTATTATTAGCAAATGTGAATTAGTAAGTGGACTTTGATTTTAACGGCATCAAAAATTAGAGTGTAGAGTTCGAAAAAAAAACTGTTTCACCAGTAGGGTCGATATCATGTACTGTTTTAGAATACTGCTCTAGTTGTGTTTTTGGGGTGGATGAATGGGGTGAGTGAGTGAGTATTAAGTGGTTAAGGACAAAGCGTGTAAATATTTTGGATTTTGTTTTCAAATCAGGTAATAGCAAAGATAATTGTAATTTATCCATTTTTATAAGGTATGAACTGCTATGGCGTCTGTTAATTATAACTTGTTTATAGTGCAAACAGTTACTTTAAGTTAAGTTCTTCACTAAAAACGGACGTGGTCATTAAATTTCTCTTTTCGGTATTAATGTTACAATGTACAAGAATGAACAGATTCTATACTTCAAGCTTGTATTGGAGCACTTTGTATTAAAGCATTTAAAGTTCAGGTAATGTAAATTAATGTTAGTGTATATGAAGAGATCGAGGTAAATCAATGTTTGTCATATTGATTATTCTCACCGATGTAGTTATGCATTCAGTCAGTATGTACTAACTTTTTTCAATTCATTCAAAGTATGAGGCTAACTCTTAGGTTGGTAGTTCCAGGAGCATTCCGTTTTTCATTTGAGCGTGATAAGGTTAAAAAGTTTACTTCACTTGAATTGTAAAATTTTGAAATCACAATTTCATTAATTTCAATACGACATTTAGCTATCGAGTGGAGTTATTACTTAAAACAAATGTAGGTAAAGATAACAACAACATAGTAAATCAGTCATAAGAAGAGGATGTATTTTATGATTTTCGTGATTATAGTGCTAATCAGTATCAAAATAAGACATCATCCATTTTGGATGTTTTCCTGTATCTGTCATAGGAGTAGATGTTCGTTTATGTAGCTTTTTTCACGTATAACTTTTTTGTGTGCATCGAATTTATATTTATCTACTTTCTTCATTAATTTTCTAGTTATACATAGAAAATTAATTTCTAATTTCTCGTTGCTAGTGTCATGTTTTTTGTTTTAAAATGTATTCTTTTTCTGTTGGTGGGGGGTTGTTTATAGGTTCGTGAAGCGAACATGTATTACTTTATTGAATCAACCATTGCGTTATTCGTTTCCCTTATGATAAACATATTTGTTGTATCAGTATTTGGTGCTGGGTTTTATGGTAAAAATGTTAAACAAGTGGTAGGTTATATTTTGTTTGAATATTATATATATATATATATATATATATATATATATATATATATATCACTGATTTAACATCATTTTTTGGCATAGCCATCAATGTATTGGTGATCTCATCAACTTGGAAGAGTCAACAACGTTCTCAACAAATGCTTGAGGCCAGTTTCATACGGCCTTTTTAGGATTAGTACTTATCATACTAACTCCATTATTTTCAAACCTAATCGGTACCACTGAAAATCTGTGGGACAAATTAAGTTACACTATTCTTTAGGCCCTACATTTTATACACCACTTTGTCTGTAGAAAGTCTATGTTGCTCATACGTTTACTTATTAAAAACCCCATAATATTGCTGCATCCCTATACAGTTTACAAAACGATTCAACCATGTAACATGAAACTTGATAATTGTAGTCTTACAGCCATCTATTTGATTTGCGCGGTATGGTAGGACCTCAGTGGACAAATATTAAAGTCAGTGTAGTGTAGTTAGGCCATTTTAAATGAGCAAGTCTAACCATCGTATCAAATTAGCTTCTACAGTTGGGTCTGACTTTCATTGGGAAGTTATGTACAACATTTCGATTATGGCAGTTATAGAAATAATCATTCTTTTATTCATCATAGTATTTGTGAATTATGATAATTTTATTTGTGAGATTTAAGTGTGCTTAGTATCATGTTGTTTGGCAAGTTAATATCATTCGGACTTGTAGGGTAATGTAACCATTGTATGCTACATCTAAATATTCAATAAATATGTACAACCTTATTCAGTAATAACAAGTCAGACTGAAGATTTATTTTTTCTTAAAAGCCACCTAATAACAATTGCATTGTTTCAACTTATCATTTTATCATTAATTACGTTAATAAAGCCCATTTTTCTTTGACAAAATTACCCTACCTTTTCTTAATTTCTGGCTATTTTTCTGGCATGCTTTTTTAGATTGAGAATTGCACACGTGAGGGTAAAATTCCAGTTCGTTTTACAAATGCTGTAAGTTTTTTGTCTATCAACAACATTATTGTTATATTTTCAAGTTTATAGCTTTTAATGCGATGTTATTGAGATGAATTTGGTCTAAATGACGAACATTGAAATATCTAATGGTTTAGAGACATCCGCTTCTTTTAATGATTTTTGTACAGTTCTGAAGATTAATGTATTGAAATGTTTGAAAAGGAAATATTTTCACTCAAAGTCTCAAGTTCATTGCCTGGGAGTTTAAAATCAATTGGAGATATTTTATACAAGTGCGTACTGAGTCTTTCTAGTTAGTCAACATTACTTTTTGTTAGTTGTTGCCAAATGTCTGTTTGTTACTGATTTATGCGAGTATTCATCAATATTAGAACGAATAGTTTGACAAAAAATTTGGCGCCGAGTATAGAAAAGTCATTGCATGTGAAAATTATACTTGAAATAGTCTCAGCGATTGAAATTTAAATAATTCCAACGTTTCGTCCAGCAAGCTTTTCTGGACTTCTTCAGGATAATAATCGAAACCAAGATCTTCCAAAAGAATTATTTAAATTTCAATCGCTGAGATTATTTCAAATATAATTTTCACATATAATATTTGTTACTAATTTTTTCAATCATATATTACTGTTATAGTCTATTTCTAATGCTTTTGTTTAAACCCTCTGTAATAGCCTTGCATTTCATAATCAGCTTGTGTGAAAATGCATCGTAACTCGCTAACCGCGTTGTATCCTACTAATTTTAAATCTAACACCCATAGATATTTGTCTATATTTGTTCAATTTTTTATTGATGTGATGTTAATTTCTTTGTCACCTTAACTGTAATATCATAAGTTAATGGAGAATTTACTAAATCACACAGTAGATGGTGATACCTTTATGTCATTTCACTTAATTATCCTGGTTAACTTAACAAATCATATGTTGAATGGTGCAGATTGTAAAGAAAAAAGGCGTTTCATCAAGAAAAATTTTCTCTTCAATAATATCATTTCCTTACACTGTACGATTTATTTATAGGTAATTTTTAATATTCAGTATGTGGTAAAATAAAAGAGTCAAAGTTCATTTAAATATCCAATGTAAAAGCCTATAGAAATGGAGTGATGTTGCGTAATTTAATAAAGTAGTCACAAATGTTAACAAGATATTTCAAGTAAATAGCTAGCCTAGAAGCTAGCTCGGTTCGATACTTACTTGCAACAGAAGTTTCAACCAGTTTACTAACATCAATCCGTTGATGACGGTTAATTTGTTGGCCACTGAAAAGTAAGGTAAGATTGGCGCAGACCAGGGCATGATCAGACTCCAGATAGGTACTCCAAAAGGAGCGGCAGTCTTGTACACAAACACACCAGCGGTAGCTGATCGCGATGTGATCAATCTGAGTTCAGGCTTGGGATGCAGAGGAAGGACGCCAGGTGGCACACCGGCGATAACTGTGCCGGAAGTTAGTGCTGGCCAGAAACAGGTTGTAGCCTGTGCACAGTTGCAGTAGACGGTCCCCGTTATCTGTTTTGCGACTAACAAGTCCCTATCGGCCACCTAAACGACTCTCTTCTGTGCCTAGACGCCCGACCTGTGCATTCAAGTCTCCGGCTAGTACTACATTATCTGTCGAACGCACTTTCTGAAGAAGAACAGTTAACTGGTGTTCGAATTCATCCTTGATTGCATCCGGGCTGCAATCTGTCGGGGCATAGGCGGAGATGAGAAAAAGACATCGTTTCTCACACCGATTTCTTCTCACTTTGATAGAGCGTTCTAATCTAACAACACATAACTGACTGTTAATGGGGATCCAATCGATTAGTGCTGCCTCAGCTCTAGCGCTTAGTGCGACACCAACGCCAGCAAGACCAGACGGAGATGCCACAGGGTCCCCAGATAAACGCACGCAAAACAAGCCCTTTGAAGAGACAGATGGAGAGCGGATTTGTGGTACTTCACTAGAGTCTTGAATACGGGTCTCGGATAGACAACAAACGTCGATATTGAGACTTTCTAAAGACATAGTCAGCCCTATCTGTTGTCCGATCTGCATTAGTGTGTGAACGTTGAAGGAAGCCAGTTTGAACGGTGTATGTGGTTTCAGAAAGACTGGTTCAGTATTCGTATTCGGTAGTAGCATTCACTTCCGACCAAACAGTGACTGGAGATCGTTTAGATAGAACAGAGTTCCTAACATGGGTGAGCTGCTGCATGAGTTAAAAAGTGAGGATACACAAATCGAGAATAAAAGGGAGTGAATAGGTGACGAGGTAAGTAATAATAATAATAATAATAATAATTTGAATTGTCTGACATTTAATAGGAGCGTGAATAGTACTGTCAGTAGATATTGTCATTTCATTTATTTGTGTGTGAGCTGTGATACTACCAAGGTGCCCAAACTGAAACAGGTGGTTTTCTTGGGGGGCCACACCCGGAGCCTTTGACCTAAAGGTCTAATCCACAAGGCAGTGGAGCATCGTGAGGGTACTGGAGCCCATGTGCACCATTGGTTTGGAATCAGGGTTTTCCAACTCCTAGGTGGACCCGTCGTGTTCACCAACCTGGTTAGAGCGCCGGACATCCGCTTTTCGTCCTCTCGATTTCGTAAACAACACTCCCGCCACGAGAAGGCAGCGAGTAGGACTTCCCTAACAGAGGCTATATACGCGTGGCCATGTGACAGCATTTCGAGAGGGAGATCGGACTCTCCATATTGGGGGCGCAACACTATTACGAACTTATTTATCCATAGTTAGTATTTTGCATCTCGTTTGCTTTGGGAATAAGTTATCTTACAGTTAGTCACTTATCATATTAAGCTCTTTAATTCTGTTACGTCGTCCTCCTCTTATGATTGGTCGATTAATAGCTCAGCAAAAAATGCCTCTATAGTATCATACAGCCTATGAAACTGGTTATGTAAGTATTCATGACTCTGATTTACTCCTTATTTTCTAGCAATAAAACAATGTTCTGTTGCTTCTTTAGCAAGTTCTTTAGAGTAGTATAATAGGCGCGTAAGTTATTGATCGTCGTTACCATCGCTGTCTGCGATATTCACCTTAAGATCCTTTCATGAACGTCCGAAATTTGAGAAGTGTTCCATAGAATTTAAGAATTTTAGTCTCAGGCAGTCCAACTGTTGTAAATAATGGTCTGATGGATTCCTCTGTTTTAAGTTCACTTGCATTTTCCAAGTCTTTGTTAGTATATCGGCTTATCATTGAGGCATCAGTAGTTACGCTTTTATATTGAAATCCAAGTGTCCCAGCACTTTTGCCCAGGTCCTTAAAGGTCATTTGGTGCATGTCTGATTTTTAAAAACCTCTTACAGAGTTTGTCATCATGAAAGTGATAGTTTACAAACATAGAGTTCACCTTAAATGAAGGAGATAATGGATTTTTATATTCTGTTTCGTTTAATTCATCTTGTTTATCTGTGATCTTTTCTATACGTCTCATTACCTGCATTGTCAAAGTTATTTGTGTATTCAAGTTCTAAGCCAAATTAAATACACAACAATAAAGATTCAGATTTTTAACTAGAACTGAGTACTGTGAAATCTTTTCAAGACCCGTAAATTTGGTCATCATAACGCAAAACTTTGTGCTACACTTAACCGTGAGTTACATCTCATTTGTACTGAAATACATAGAATTTTGTGCGTATGGTAGGAAGTGCAAATCCAAATAAAGGATCAAAGCACTTGAAGGAGAAATAGTGTGAATTTCTGGAAGCCTAAGTAATATATTATTACTTATACGGTGTATTAATACTTATTAACTAGAAGCAGTATTCGGTATTAGCAAATATTTAGTGAACTGCCATAAAATCCAATAAAACGTTCGTATTTCCACTTTATTAAGTCGTTCGATATTTTTTCAAGTTGATCATTATTCCTGATTGTAATTAGTAATCGATATGTGTATATTTTGTTTTTCTCTTTGACATATGATCGGTATAAACTAACTATAAAAACAGCTTTGTATGCTAATTGTTTCACTGTTTGTTTTTCTAATCGTCTGATTGTGTGGTGTGCTAATGTATAACCCCTCAACGTTGTGTTTGTATATGTGTTTGTTAGGAAGTCTTCAGATTTCACTCAATCAAATATTCATATGACGAGAATAGATTTTTATATAATTGTGGTCATAAATAAGCGCTTTGCTTTTTGAGATAATAATAGTAATGATTGCTCTATGTGGCACCGTTTCTTTGATCACGGTAAAGAGTTTTTAGTACAAGCTGTCCAGTATTATAGTAAATCCACGTTGTGTGTACACTTAAAATGTAAGTGGTTATAGTCTTCAGTGGCAATTAGCTATCATTTTTCTTTATCCACAAACATGTTTGAGCAGTTTTACTCACATGAAGTTGCTTTTTGTCGCATAATATATTTGATGGATGAATGCCATTGTGATTGCCCCTCGTTTCTTCAGACGACAGACAATAAAAAGATGTACTAATCACCGTATGTAGTTCCGCTTGCAGTTTGCATTAACTAATTTCGTGGTATATTGTAAGCCTTTCACAAAGCTGGGCTGGTATATTCAGTTAACATACATAACCAGTCACTCGAAACAACTCTAAAATATGAACATTTATTTTAATGTTTGCGCAGTTGATGAGATTAGTGAGCCTTAAATTCGATCAGGTTGCCAAAAGTTTATTTGAAATAAAGGAGGAAATTACACATTTCTGGTTCTAGAATATATTTTACAGTAAAGTTATAGATATTTAAAGTGTACTGGTATGACGGAGAATCGTATTCATAAGAATAGCCATCGCTAGTATAGTTCAACCATCTCCAGTATAGAACAGTTATCCACTGCAGGCAATAGGTTGTGGTCATAAAATATCGCAGATCGATTGGGCTTAGAGATGTACAAATTATATTCCAGCTCAGTGGTTTAGAGTTTAATTGTTCACTAGTGAGACTGAAGGTCATGGATTTGATTATCGGCTGCTAGGCTGTGGATATCCACTGCTGAGAAATCCCATACTAGGACGAAACAGTTTTCAAGTGCTTCCTGATTTTGGGTGGTTGTTTAGCTAAGATCTGTTAGTGACGCAAACTGAGAGAATTTAATAATCTCCATAAAACTTATACTAAAAGGTACTATGTTGGGACTATGCAAACAATAAAATGTAATTTTGTTTAACTTCTGTATTGAGCTTTCGTATTTAATGTTGTATTAAATCGTCAGTCTAACATCCCGAACTCAAATACATATGATATTAAATGCCCATACTCTTGTCGATTTAGCGTGGTATTTTAAGTCTGCTTTCTTGTTATCGATATTCGTGTCATTTGCATACATCAGTAAACTGAATTATGTAGCACTGTATTACTATATGCGTTTAACAATTCAACAGGGTTTAAAACAAAATTCAAAAACTCCCCCTGTAAAATTGTTAACAGTGACCTTTAGTTTGTGAATAGTTGATTATTGTCCAATCACACCAATCAGTCAAAGGTAAACAGTCTTCAATAGCACACAAATGTTTGTGGATCTATATTGCTTCCTTTTCACATCAGTATTCTGAAACAGAAAAATAAAGGGATGAAAAGCATAGGGAAAAAAGTAAGGTTTACGGTAATAGAAAAGTGAGCTTCAAAATTATTTTTCAGAATAACTTAATGAAATCAAATGCTAAGACAAACTGGATAGTACTGAGCTCGAAATTCAAATGAAGGTAAAGAATTAATGTATTTATTTACGCCACTGAAATTGATTTTAAGTTATATTACTTAAAATCTTTGATTATAAACTACGACTAATCACCTCACAATGTACTCAGTCACTCATACTCAATGTAGAATCTAACACATGTGCATTGGTTCAAATTGTAACACCATATTAGAACAGCGAGATGAAACTGTCATAACAAACTCCAGAGTAGTAGAAGTAGTAATAGTATCAGTGGTAGTATAAAAGATTAAAAATAAACAATATAATTCGAGGAGAAATGAGTTTACAGAATGAAAAAGATAAAATAATTGTGAAACTTAATATTGACGGGAAGATCGTGATTTAATGCATCTATGCCACTGCGGCAAATTTCGACTATATCATCCAACGTCTCTAGCCATTGATAACAATGATCGGGTGAACCCTAACCTGGTTTTCTGCATCTGTTGACATGGCTCAGTTCAACAATCGCGGACTGATGCTGCGTTTTGACTTAGTCACTCCCAACCTACTTTCAACTTACTCTCGGATAGGCGAACATCATACGTTTTTGACGTGGGTTTGTTCTCTGAGCTGGGTGGTTTGGTCGTGGAGCTTTCATCGTCCAGCTCAGAGAACAAACCCACGTCAAAATCACCCACCTGTGCTACAAATCTTTTCCACCATCTCAAGAACATCATACGTTGAGGTAGGCGATTGAACCTCATATTGTACAACTCTTGTTTAGTCGATTTTGAATATCTTAATCGATAACATAATCCATATGATTATCTTTCACTAAACTCCTGTCGTTCGTAGTTTTCTAATCAGTTTTATGTTAGCCAATAATTTTTTGGCAGAGATGCTATTAATGTTGATATTGCTTTTGTGATTTTCGCATGCGTTTGAGCTACGCTATAATCTGCAGTATTCGTTTACAAAAATGCTGTATTTTCAATTTTTTTCCAGGCTTCTAGTTTTGATCCAAATAGTGTTGATTTGTACACAGGAGTAAGTTAAGTTACTGTACTGAAAATTTATTTACTTATGATTATAATGTTATATACTTTCACATAAGTAAGTATAAGGGAATTTTAATAGTTTATACTCGATTTTCAACTATATGATCGAAGACGAGCATTTAATAACCAAACGTATCCAATTAACAAGTCACATTTTGTAAGAAGCACGTATTCCTTATTCTATTACTAACCACTAAACCTAAATATAATTATTGAGTTGTTTAAAAAATTTTCATATAGTCATTTTTGGGGAACTAGGTAGGCATGATTGATACTTAGACTATAAGTATAATTCCGTGTATGAGCTTGTATTTACTGAATTGCTTTGGATTATGTTATGAAAAGTCCTATATTTGATTAAACTTTCTATTCATTGAATAATTCGATTGAGACAATTTATCTTTTTAAACTTTCTATACCATCAGTTCCGTAATGTGTGTTGAGTAAACAAAATTAATCGCTTTTATTGTGTTCAGAAACTGACTTCGTAAACTGATTTATTATTCTCACTTAAATGTTTAAAAATCCCTATCATATTAAAACACTAATATATGAACGAAGAATATTGTTTTCAATAAGTCTTCTGCAGGTTCCGCAATTATATATATACGAATTAATCATCCAAAAAGATGACCAAATCTAAGGTGAAGTATGTCATTTAAAGTTATAGCATGTGAATGTCGGATAGTAAGATAACATAAAATTGTTAATGTTGAGGTGACCACCATCGAATTTCAAACAAGATTGTGAGATTAATGGTGAGAATAAATATGGGTGTGAGAAATATTGATGCCATTAGAAATCGTACCAAATGTTTATTGTATATTGTGCATAAAGTAGTATGAATTGGATGAGGACTAATAAAGTTGAGTGAGTGGTAAGTGTACGAATAATTTATTCGGGAGAGTTAATGATATCGAAACAGTGATAATGAGAACGTTGGTGACTCGGTGGAAATATCGCAGTGATCGTCACGGGATGCGCATGTGCTAGAAGAGACTGATAAATTACCTTCCTAAATATCAATAAGAAGATTCAATCAACCAATGCATACAAATCGATATTATTATTATTATTATCATTACAAAGATATGTGAATAGAAATAATCAAGACAATTATATTTGACTAAGAAAGGTTGTATGTACATTAGTCAGATTAGGTCATTCTATAGTTAAAATTACTACTGATTGATTGGATTTGACGTTGTCTATGGTAGGAGAAGCGGTTGAACATATTTCTTTTGTACATATGGTTCTGGCTTTTGAATCGAAATAGTTATTTGAAGGACTTTTAGTCAGACGGAGTTTGGTAAACGTGTTGAATTTTTCTGGTTGAAAAGTGAAAATATGGTTTGAATTAGGTGAACAGATCTCTATTGTTCATATTTTTATTATTAAGTATTTCTGTTTACCCAGGTCAGTAACAATAAATTGAAATCTAGTTCACTCACTCAAATCTAAATAATCCACTAATTTTGTTAAGCACGTTAATTTATTTGGAGATTAAAGAAGATTGAGTACATCTAATACAACACGTTGATTCTATTTATTTAGCTGTATAACAAAATTAGTTGACCTTCAACTACAGAGTTACAGGTCATTCTTACTGAAATTATATTGATTTTCTAAAATGATTATTATTGCCGACTCACATAACAAGTAGAGAATAGTGGTCTTGATACTTCACATTAGTTCAACGGTCAATTTCATGGTTACCTTGATAGTATGTTATGAATTACTACTGTTAATACTGTAGATATGTATTTCTCTGTTTGATAAATAGATTCATGAAATTGTTGGAATTTGTAATTAATCTGATTACAGACTAAAGTAAATATTAGTTTCATATTTCAACATATTACAAAAATGATATTGATTTCTTATTTTGATAGTTATATATATGTATACTTATTTTCTGGTTGGTTACTTTGATAAAAAAAAGTTGAACCCAATGGTTGGAATAAGTAGTTGTATAGTCATTCAAACTGATCTTCAGCAGGTTAAACCAACTCGATACTAATTGATGGAAGCACTGATTGACAGTGTAATTTGTTATTTTATTTGTAGCCAGTATTTAATTCTAGTATTGATTGTATTTATTGTCTATTCAACTTAATTTTCAGCGCAAAACTTTCTAGCCGACGTAGATTAACTTGTATGTGTATGTGAAATATTACTACATTGTGGATTAAAATTTACAATTGGGGAAAGCCATTTTACAAATTTTCTACTCTAAATTATGATTTCGATTAGTTAGTTGTCCAACAAGAATTTTTCATGTCATAGTAACTATTTATAATAAAAATAAATGTTTTAGTTAAGAGAAACGTTCAATTACAGACTGTTTGGTATATAACATGCTAAATAATTAATCCTTTAAGTAGTTTCTTTGCTTATTTAACTAATTTAATTGTTTTTTCAAAGTTATAATTATGAGTATTTAGTTAACTTATTATTCTCTACCTTTATCATAGTGAATATTCTTTTGTGATTTATTTTTTAAACAAATCTTATCATCAAGGGAATATTTTTAGGTTGTGAGTTTGGTCTCGCGTGTCTTTTTATTTGGGCTATCGGTTTATTGGCTGCTGGGCAGTCGTCTACAATGACTGGGACATATTCTGGACAGTTTGCTATGGAAGGATTTTTAAACTTAAAATGGAAACGCTGGCAACGAGTGTTGATAACGCGTTCTATAGCTATTTTGCCCACTATTTTAACGACTGTTTTTAGAGGTAATTATATATATATATTCACGTTCGTGAAGTGTTACTTTCTTATGTATGTTTTCGGAATTGCCCGTAATTTCAGATTTTTATGTAGACTATGTAAAATGTTCAATACAGAGCATTTATTCACACTGGTTTCATTTCAGCTAGCTTTCATAGATTGAACTTTGTTGATAAGTGGAACATTTCAAGAAGCCAAAGACAACTTGACATATTTTTTTCGTTAGATCTCTATTTAGTGCAACTTATGCTTATTTGTATTTTTGTTTGGTTGATAGTCATATTTTAATCTAGGTAGTTTTAATATTTAATTAAAAAAGTAAATACAACCTATTTTCTATTATTATGTTAGTTAAGTAAATAACTGTAATTGAAATTCTAGATTGTTTCTTGTTTTATGTTCAGTTAATTGCGTAATATATTATTTCTGAAAATCTTTCTGTTATATCTGGCCGGTTGTGAACGCTATATTTGCTTCCCTAAGCTAGTTTCGGATCCCCGAGCTAGAACTATACAGAAACTTGAAGACCAGAGAGAAGATACGAGTATCAGAGAAGCACTTTACTACAAGGTTCATTTATGTACAGAAAAACAGGGGTTTTATAGTAATTAAAAGACCTTGAGATTCCATAGTAGCAGTATGTCAAACGGCCAATCAGGACCTCATTATTTTAGTAGCATAGCTTCTAACTAATCACTGATTGGTTGGGCTCTTTATGAGCCTCTGGAGGCTCTGATAGAGTTTACTGTAAGCCGACTTAACACTTTCCAATACATTCCGATAGTTCAATATTAGTAGAAACTATACCAATATAGAATTTTATATGTATTCTTGAACTACTCTTAAATTATAACATTAGTTTTTATCCTGTATTTTTATTTTTAATGTATACTTTAAACGAAATAGATTATTAAATTCATGAGAATTCGGTGATCTTTTTAGCGGTGACTTGATAGTTGACAGGTAATGAACTTTCATCTATTGGGTTGTATGTTCGAATGTTGCCCATTCTATTTCAGTTTGAGCAATCAATTTTTATTTAATCACTGGATTCCCAAAGAATTCACTTTTCATGAAACTAAAACCTGTCCTTGTAACTACTTTTTGAAAAAGTTAATCAATTATGAAGTGGATCATATTTGGGATTCATTTATATGGGTTTTCATCCTACTGAGAATATGAGCTCTCCCAAAATTTAAATATGCTTTGCTAACGAGTGTCGGCTAACGTGGAACATAGATTCAAAAGTGTTAGGTGGTTGGAAGTAGTCGACAGGAAACCTTGAACCTAGGTCTTGTAAGTTGGCGCTTGTCAGCAAGTCATGTCAGGAAATCGACACTCCCTGGAGTATTCGAACTCGAATCATTGAACTTTATATCGTAAGAAATTACTACCAAGCTATTTGAGCAGCTACTAGTCTCCTGTACGACTGAAATATCTAAATTTGAGTAGTCACTGAGTGGTGATGAATGTCATATTTGTATAGTTCCTCAATTCATCAGGGATCATCCGTTCTCTCAAGGTTACAGATATATCTTGCAGACAAGTGCCACATCATACGAAACCCAAGTCCTAGGTTTTGCTGTTGACTGTCTCCAGCTACCTGATATTAAAGTACAATGTACACACTGTCAAGTCACTAAAACTTAAAATCATATTACAATCTAATGGATAGAATTTTTTTCTCAACTAACATAGCACCAAACAAATATCACATCGGTTGTTACTACTCACTGATCAACCAATATGGAATAAGTCACGCTTCTTTTACTGATTTTGCATAAAAATTTAACCGATGATAAAGTAATTTATATTTTATAATGATTGTTTGAGTTATCTATGAGTAATTTCTTACTTATACCATACATATATGCATATATTATCTATGGGACAGGCATTGAAGATTTAACTGGAATGAATGATTTCTTAAATGTACTAATGAGTGTTCAACTACCATTTGCTGTTATTCCATTGTTAACATTCACTAGCAGTAGATCAATTATGGCAGAATTTAAAAATTCTCTGTGAGTTACCTTGCTTTTCTTTTTTTAAAAATACTTGAATCTTTGTTATCTTATATGTATTTCTTCATAAAGTATGTGTTGATAACGTTATCCAGAAGGATAGCGAAAGCTTCACAGTTAAACATAACAACTCTAACACGTTATTCCTTGTTCAAGATGTATGACACTTACATACAATGAGTTATAGTTAAATAAATATAGTCTGAAAGTATTGAGAATTCAGTCGAGAAAAAATTCGATTAAACCATATACTCAAACTCTACCTTCGTATTCATAGTTGTTTGATAAATATACAAGTATGTAGAAAAGTAGATGAGATCACATCATAAAATGACTCGAGATTTTAAATATCAAAAGGAGGTTGCATGATGATCGAATGGTTAGAGAAGAATAAGAGGATGAAAATGATTTGCCGGTCAGAAACTATATTATTTATTTACTTGAACACATAAAGATTGGTACAAGGAGGCACCACATACATATGCGCCACACAATAACAGTGAAGCCGATAGAGGTTATCATTGATTTGTATGAGGTCTGTGTTACTGACCAGGTGCCCAGACCGAAGCAGTTGGTTTTCTTAGGAGGCCACATCTGGAGCCTTTGACCTGAAGGTCTAATCCACAGGGCAGTGGAGCGATGTAAGATGATGCAGTCCCATGGTAACCGGTGACCGACGATTGGTTCGTACGCCATTTGTTCCCTCAGGATTCTGAAGCCCATGTGCACCACTGGTTTGGAATCAGGGTTTTCCAACTCCCCTAGGTGAACCTTCCATATCCACCAATCCAGTTAGAACGCCGGACATTCGCTTTTCGTCCTCTCAATTTCGTAAACAACAGTAATGCCACGAGAAGGCAGTGAATAGGACTTCACTGTCAGTGGCTGTATACATGTGGCTGTGTGAGAGCGTTTCAAGAGAGAGAGAGAGAGAGAGAGAGCAAACTCTTCTCACTCTCGGGCGTATCAGGGCATTCAGGGGCCAGAAATATTAGAGATTATTGTCCATTTGACAGATATGAAAAAAAGAGAAATGTTAAGGTCTTAATAACAACTGAATAATAATGAAAGTTTGGTAAATGATAATAATAACTGTAAAAAGTACAAAATTATCAGACGAAATAAGGCCGAAACATACAGGAGAAGGGAATTAAGGTCATGGAAGGATGAGAGGTTGAATTTATCGTTTCTGCGCGCAGCATTTCAGCTTTAATTAGTGGGTCACTAACGCCTCAGTACTGCATAAGATTTTGATTCGACTTCCTTTTGATCCAGTCCCTTTGGTTGTGTAGATTATTTTGAAGGAAGTCTTCTTTGGAGCAACGTGTCCAGAGATGATTAAGTACTCCTGTATCAAACTGGTGTACGTTTTTCATTTTCCTTTTAAAACCACGTTGTGTATAATAGCCGATCTTACCATCCGGCTGTTTAAACTGGAAATCTGGTTGTAACTGGGTCCATATCTTAAGCTAAGCTGTTGAAACTATACGCTTAAACATTTATACCACCATTTCGAGTTGGTTGATGATCATGAACATTTTATTGTAAATTTTAACTAATCAGATAGTAGAAATTTATATTTTCTTTTGAAACCGAACTAAAGGCTACAGTTAAACAAGTACAACTGATTTCGTCCTAGAGAATTTATACTTAAAAGCGAATAACTTATAATATATTATGTTTGTTATAGAGGTTGGGCTATTCCCGTTTTTCGACTGAATAGACCAGCCTATGACGTTCACTGAAGTAAGCCCTCTGTTAGAGTATTGTTGATAACCTCACTATTGAGTTGTGGTTTCTGTTTGATGATAAGGTCGCAGTAAGTCTTCCTTGATTCTTGATTTATCTCCTTTTTGAAAAATACAATCATCATAAAAAGCGAGTATAAGGTGTCAGGTTATTTCTAAACTCTTCATTTCTGATAGTTTATAGATAATCTGTCCAGTAAATACACGAACTGAGCTATCAAGGCGATTAGTTTTGGAGAGGCGTGTTGATGAAACCACTAAATATGTATGGTCTCTTATGCTTTCCAGTCGCCTATTTCGAGTCGAATTATGGGACAAATATCTATGAATACTATTCTAGTAGAGCACACAGGGACGAGAAATTATGTTTAAAAATAGTCCTAAAGTCGTTAACAGCTAAGCAAAAGCTGACGCCAAGCTGGAATCACAGAGCAAGTGACATAATAAAATGTGAAACAACAAGACAAATGAAGAATCTGACCTCTGATGATTTTAAAGGCTGCTTCTAACAATGGGGACTGAAATATGAAAAGTGCATTCGAACAGCTAATGCAGTGTTTTACAAGAGATGTGGTTGATTTTATCTAAATTTTGTGAAATAAAGTCCTCACAATCTTAGTCCGTTTATTTATTGGGACGACTATACATCTTTAAGAATATGAAATCTATTTCTTGTACAATAATTGCCTTTTGATTTTTTTCGTTTAAAAAGAATAAACACTTATTTTTTGTTACTTCCAAAGCACAAACTACCCTTTTCTCATGTTTACAAAAAGGTAGGAATGAACAATGCATGCGACTACATATAACTATTTTACATTCTGGATAATTTGTCACTAAGTTTTATTAAATTTTTTACCAAATGATTGAACTCATGTTCCATTATTCGGTGATAATAATGATTTTGGTAATTTATATTGAATCAAATGAAATTATATTTTCGTCTTCACCCCCCCCCCTCTCACTGATCTATTTTACCAAACCGAGTAAATTTTGTTCAAAGTTTAAAATGATTACTTGTCACTGTCAACACCTAAAATGTACAGTTTCTTGTTTACTCCTGAGTAGGAGGAAAAATTGCGTTTATAAGTGTTACCGGTACAACGTGATACAATAGATTCTTTGACATATAGATATTGATCAGTACTGAATATCTGCTTGCCTATCATGTAGCTATGGACAGTTTAATGTGATTCATCTCTTTATACTTCAATAAATAGTGATCTAAAATTGTCTAGTCTTTGCTTTAATTTGTTGATTTACTTGGAGTTTATGGATGAGTTAATCAGATTTAAGGTAGCTCCTCTTAAACGTTTACGGGAAATCTATTCATCTATAGGGCTAAAAAGCATTTTCGCACTGTAGCTAATGTCACTTCGTAGTGGAAACATTAACCGTGAACTCCTAAACTTAACCCGTAATACCTGACTCTAAGAACGATATGGAGAACCTTAAAAATATATTTAGGTCCTTATACAAGGTCTAGATGACAAATAATATATATATATATATATATATATATATATATATATATATAATATCCCGAAGCGATTTATGAATGGTAACTTTGAGAACTATTTATAGACCAGTATGATATGTATATTTCCTATTGTACAATTGTTAAGTAGCTTAACTATTCATATTCGTGTCCTTCTTATTATAAGCTTTATTTTGACCTATAGGCCTATACGATTTACCATTCTTGAGCTATCCCTAGTCCATTAATTACTGTTCCCCCTATTCACAGCCACATTTGGCCAAATCTTGTACAAATATTATTTTCTATTTTATGGTACGATGTGGTCAGTTTGTTTGGTATATAAACCCGGTATGTTTGAGAATAATGATTCATATTGCAAATGCTGTTATTGGTGTTCAGGACTTAACTGGCTGGGCTATGCAGGTAGCAGGACTGATAAGTACTCAAGATTGCTCATACGGTTTTTTGTGTATCATTGTTCCGATCGATAATTCACTCCTCTCTGATTGGCAGGAATCATCACATCATATGTATTAACAGGGCATCCAGAGAGACACACTCGATATAACAATATATATATATATATATATATATATATATATCGTTTTTTTAGATTTACAGAGTAACTTGTAGAATACTTTAATGGATTCAATAATTATTTAAAATCTGTTTACATATTATTGTTCTCTCTTCCATAAACTATCCATTTACAAATACATTTTCTGACTGGCTAAGAACTGCTTGCAAATTCATCGGGATTACTTTGAACCAACCCCTATGATATACTCTTACCAAATAAATTTCGTGCAACTTGAGTCCTGTTTTTGTTTAGAAAATGTTAACATTTGTAGTTTCAAGTCACATCTCACCCCGAACGTAGTGACTTATCGCAGTTATATTGTAGTCATCGGTTGTTTGTAAATGTTTCTCATTAATTTTTCTTCATAAAAGCATGCTAATCAATTTTTTTTAGTTTGTATTTACTACTTATTTTTCAAAGTATGATTTATCATTGTCACAATCATGCATCTTTTTACTGTCCATTCAAGTTTTACTACATTTTCTTGTATAATGTAACCAATTGTTTATTTTTTGCACTTCACTGTTTGTGATTGTTCCTCTTTCTTCTACTGCCTTTTTTATAGTCCGGTTTCAATTGTTGCTAATTTAATATCCGTAGCAGTTGTGTCAATTAATTTATTCTTGGGTAGTGTTGTAATTAAAGCACGTCTGCCGCATCATTGGGCTGTGTATTTAGGTATGGGATTATTATTCGCATGTTACTTGGGGTTTGTATTTTACTTGGTAAGTTTTATCGTGTATTATTCTTTTTTTTTCTAAATTCAATTCAACATAATGATTGATAAATAATAATAATTGTAGGCTTATGTACTTGATTTCTCCTTTTCGAAGTTTTCTCTGATAATGTTATTAGGAAAAAATAGAATAAACCCTTAATGAACAAACCATGAGGCTTTTTTACACCAGACATAATCCCTGACACAGTTGAGCCTTTTTATAACAAGTACCAAAAACCCTACTGTTAATCTTTTTAGGAAACCTTATATTCAAGCAAACTGAATTTCATACTTACATCATAATTTCTATTTGTTTTTTTTAACTATTAAAGACTATCAATTCATTTTTGACTGAAATAATCCATTCACAAATATTCTGTAAGAGTAACACTAGTATCTCTATTCGATTAAATGAATGACAATTTATAGAAATAGTGCTATCTGTTGTTGGTTTTTTTTGAAAATTTTGTTAGCACACTACGTGTAGAGTAATTTTTATTGGGTTTCATATTTAATGTCTGTTGCTGAAAATTATATCCCAATAATATCAGGAGACTTGTTTTGTCTTTAAGAATGTTTTAGCTTTTTAAAGGGGTTTATGTACTCGGTTTTACTTTGAGTGGAGTTCTATTCTTTGAGCTGGGTGATTTGGTCGTGGAGCTTTCATTGTTCTTTTGAACAAAATCATCAGCACAAACTTCCGGTAGAAGTCACTGATGATCTTGTCCTTAATGATGTTAAGCGCTTCACAATTAAGCTAACTCAGAATGGGGTTTTGTGAAGATTTTAGTAATTTTATACAGTTAGTTCCCTTTATGAATTTAAATAAAGACAGAATAAATATTGATGCAGAATAGTATGAATTCATTATATTTCGTGGTTTCTCATCAGCTGCTTACAACCAAATATGTATTAGAGTTTTAGCATTGGGGTAATAAATAGTATGGAACAATGGACATAATTGAATGTAAAGGATTGGAATAACAAAAGGTCATCAATGGTAACTACATATATATGTGCAAGGAAAGGTCAGAGGTTATTAGAATGAAGGAAGCATAAAGGGTGGGTGGCGTAATGGTTGAGTGGAGTTCAAAGACAGATAAGATCAAATATGTGATAATTTTAGATGTAATTAAAACAATTAGGGTGGGTTACGTAATAATTGAAATGAAATTTGGAGAGTTCATATAATTAAGAGAGACAAGTGAGCGGAATTGTGTGAGAGAAAGGGTGGTTTTAGAATTGGGTAAGGGAAGAGGAATATAATAAAAATTAAATATTAACCAAAATAAAACTAATATCAAAAAATAAAACAAGAAAACGGATTACCAGGGTAGCAATAAGTTTATCACTGTCTCTTTTTGAGTACATAGATCCGGTTTGAGTTTTTTATCACGATCGCTTCAGCAAACCGGAGAGCGGTTGTACTTCTTTGTCTGCTAATGATTTTGAAGGCATGAGAAATGCCAGTGTCGAGTAAATGCCGAGCTATCGCACTGTTGAGAGCCCTGGTCCACCGCAGCCTCAGTTTCTTAGGAACATGCTCAGAAATGCGAACACGTACTCTTCTCTCGGTTCTTCCAATGTATGTGCTTTGGCATGTACATGTAAATTGGTAAATGCAGTTGGAGCTTCTGAGAAAAGAGGATTTGTCGATTTTAGCTTGTTTGAGTGAGCAGTTAGTTTCCCACACCGTTGTCAGATTAGCTGCTGGATAGGTCGCTTTTAACTCAGAATTAAGTCTGTGATTAATTACTCCAGCGATTTTATCTCCTTTGAAACGCAGGTATAAGAAGCATGTTTTCTTTTCCACTCGATTATACTTTATTTGACGGTTGGTGTTTGCGTATTTATGGATGAATTTCTTCGGGTATGCGTTTTCACGTAGGCACTTGGTGATTAAAGCCATTTCTTCTTCAAGACACTCATTTGAGCAGATTTTGTGTGCGCGGTCGAAAAGGGTTCGTACAATACCCTTTTTGTAACTCAATGGACAGAAACTGTAGTAATTGAGGTATAGTCCACTCCAAGTGTTTTTGCGATGAACGTATCTTTGTAATGTACCCACTGATGTTCGTCTAATTCCAATATCTAGGAAATGGAATTTATCTTCGACTTCATGTTCCATGGTAAATTTTATATCCATCAATCTAATCAGTTTGTTTAATAAAGCACACAAGGACCACTGATCAGGCCGGCATCCAACGGTGGTAAAGTCTAACGTTAACCAATCCACGAGATTGAGCTATTGACTCATGATTTCAACTATCTAACTCAGACAAGAACACTTTCATTGGATAATGTAAACTTCAGAATAACTGATGGTGACCGGGAAAGAGATTTCGAATTTTCTGTAGTACTGAACACTTTGACTAGCACACTCATAATCGAACTACTATTTACCTAAACTTTGACTTGAAATATAAAGGTTAGTTTTCTTTAAATATATTCCTGTTGTTGAAATTATCAATTGATCAACTGTTACATTGTATAATATTTAATAAATTCTAAGTGATATTTATATCTATTTCCAATTTTAATATATAATTAATCCTATGTGTAAATTACTGTATTTATTTTTGTTAAAATACTTAGATTTGGTTCGGGTTTATTCATGTATGGCGTTCAAGAAGGGTATGTTGATCATGTACGCATTATGATGTTGTCTGTTTTTTTTTCCAAGAAATATATCTTTTTCGCTTGAATATCATTTTATGAACATAATTAGATTTTGGTTATTCTGTGGCTTCTCATCTCTCTATCTTTGTTTGGATAAGAAGAAATAACATTCCGTCTTTCAGCTTCTTTTCATTGTTAATGCGTTCATTGTTGTGGTATATATTGTTGGCACAACTTCTTTAACGAAAGTCGTTTTGTGAAGCTTTTTCTCCTTGATTTTGTTGGTGATTTATTCTGCCAGTCTTAAATGTGACTGGGTATTCTTAATAGAATAATTTTTACATAGTATAATGATTGCACCCACCTTAAGTGACGGTTATACGTTTGCCTGGCTTTGAATAACTGATAGTGTGAAATTATTTATTTCCTCATTGTTGATATTAAGGAGTGCATTCGATCAGTCTCCGTTGGGGTTTGTGCACTCTCGACGACTCTGTGATACTGTCTATAATTATAGGTCTTATTAGAAAAATACAAACCTTTAAAACCAATATCACACCTATCGAACAAGTTGTTTTCTATCTGGACTCAACAGTTTAGTGAGTAACAAGTTGAGATTCGGTGCACTATCTACAAAGCTTGATTCCCAGTTTCGGCATTAACATGGGGTTTTAGGCATATCCATTTGATAACTCACAAAGAAAAAGGAAAATACACTTTGAATTACTCAACTGGTAACAATTCAATATTGCAAAAACGTTTATTTATTAACTTTTTGTGATTGTGGTCTACATAGTTTAGTTTATTAGTTCAGTAACCTAGTTTTCAGTTACATCAGGTAGGTACACTAAACATAATTTTTATATTGGGTATAATTATAGTCCTTAGAGTCGGATGTCAATATGTTATCGCTATTACTAACAATGTAGTAATTAATGATCAAGGTCGAAAGAAAATCCTTTTTCTTTGTAAAATGTAATGTGTGACATATCTAGAATACTTCCATTCATGTTATCTTGATCCGTAAATCAGTAATCATTTCAAACTCATGTTTCATTGTCAGTCCCACTTAATTCTATATGGTGTTTGATAACGTTGTGAAATAGGGATGTAATAATTTTCTGAATTTTAAGGCTAGTTCATGATCAGCATAGGATTTGGATAGAACATCTCTGTTTTTTTCCTGTTGATGTTCGTTTTACCCTATATTGCTATAATTTTAATTACATTCAGCTTTTAATATTTGCGTATAGGAACTGTTTGGAAAGTTTGTTCATGATAGTACACTGAACGATATCCTTTCCTCAAATTATTTTTCTTGTGTATTTTGAACAGCTTATTGAAGTGTTTTAACATATTTGTAGTTTATGGTTACGGTTTTCTTTGATTATTTCGTGAGGTTGTCTTTTTTATTGTGAATATATACTAACAGTTTGGATTGAATGTTTATACTGGATTGTTTAGAATTCGATTTTCAAGCTTGCCTATGAATGTATCGGTTTACAAAAAGTCTTAGATTAAGCTCCTATCTCCTCTACTTATTTGTCTATAAAACTCTATGTGAACAAGGGATAAATTAGGAAAAGTATTAGTAGTGACAGATCAACTTTTAGTTATGCTGTCTTCACTGAAGTAAGTATTTTAACTAAGAAGCTTTTGTTGTCATTTTCGACAATATTATTAGCGTTCACTCTAACTACGCTCTTTTAAAATTACCTTACAATTTCCGAATTATTCCATCCCGAAAACTTGGAATGTGTTTGCGTGTTCTTGCTGACACTTTTTATATCCTTATATGCTCTGGCACCTCTTAAATAACATAAAAATGTCTTTGCTATTTAAACTATGTACTGATATTGCCGAAAATAGGATTAAAAGCTTCAGATTTAAAAGTAGCTAGTTCAGGGGACAAAAATCAGTATGAAGTTATTTTTCATTACAGATCGGCATCACCTAGAGAACCATTGGAAATCAAGAAGTACTATACACTTACTCCATTCTATGATGCGACTCTTCAGCATTGTTCATTCCCAATTCCTCTAAGAATCGAGTGGAAGTTTCGCAGCTAGAAAAATGCTACTGGATCACTAAGACGGAATTATATGATGCATGTGTTCAACTTTAGTCATTTAGTGAGATATATATAGCTCAAAAAATCACCAAATCGATAGTCGATAGCTATTTTAATTTTGACTACATCAACTACCTCAGCTGCAAATCGTCTCTACCATAGACAACGAACTGTTTGGTTCTCTTTCTTTTTTCTCCCAAATAACTTTTGTTTTATGTTTATTTGTGTTTGTTCTATACTTTTGTTTTTTGCCTTGTTCATCAGACTCCTATAGCAGTTGTTACATTGAATATGGATAGATCTCTTTCAGTGATTGACGTTGGTGCCACGAATGTTACTATTAATGGTGATGGCGGTAATCGATCGACCAGTGAAGAAACTCTCCATAAAACAATGGTTCTTTCTTAGAAATTATACGATACAAAAGGATGTGAAAAGAAGTAGCTTAACCAAATAACAATACTTAGCAGAAAGAGAACCTTTCGCCAATTAAACCTTGTCTTTCTAATTCATCTGGACTACTATTATTATTACTACTTCTATAGTATTTATATTTAACATAATGGTATTTTTCCAGATTGTTATTATGCTACTATCAGAGTATATTTGGCCTTAACTTACTTTTTTTAAATTAATTTATGGAATGGTAAACAATTGGGAAGTAATATGATTGTCGTTTTGTCAATTAATCTGTCTACCCACTTTTTAATCTTTTTCCTATGAACCGTGTTTATTTTAAATTGTTTGATATGCTGAAAATTTTTGTAATATATATTGAAATAAACAGTGCTTAGTTTTTTGTTCCCTACCAATTTTGATATGATTTTAGTTGCTTGTAGAGGTCTTGAATAACTCTGGAAAGTTGAAGGAATGTTATTGTTACCTAGGTTTTTTGTTTATCGGGACTCATCAACATGATGTATGTACATCTAATTTCCTGGTGACTGATCCATGCTACCCTGAATAATAAGATCCATTTCGTTCGTTAGGACTTCATTATTTCATATGTGATTAATTCATTACAAAACTAAACTATATGAAACATGATCGGATTTATAGAATGCAAAATGTTGTCTACTCTTTGTAAATTTAAGTGTTTAGTTTATTGATTTCAATCGCCATCATGTTAAAACACTAATACATGAACGAAGAATATTGTTTTCATCAAGTCCTCTGCAGGTTCTACAATTATATATATCCAAATTAATCATCCAAAAGGATGACCAGATCTAAGGTGAAGTATGTCGTTTAAAGTTATAGCATGTGAATGTCGGGTAGTAAGATAACACAAAATTGTTAATGTTGAGGTGACCACTATCGAATTTTAAACGAGATTATTAGATTAATGATGAGAATAGGTATGGGTGAGAGAAATATTGATGCCGTTATGAATCGTACCAAATGTTTATTGTATATTGTGCATAAAGTAGTATAAATTGGATGAGTGAGTATACGAATAATTTATTCGGGAGAGTGGTAATGATGTTGAACCAATGATAATGAGAACGTTGGTGACTCGGTGTAAGTATCGCGGAGTTCGTCACGGGATGCGCATGTGCCAGAAGAGACTGATAAATAAAAGATCGATAGGAAGATCCAATCAACCAATGCATACAAATCGATATTACTATTAACACAAAGATATGCGAATAGAAAACTACACCTCTAGCTCTTCTAGAGTTACTACCAGTCTCAAGCCCGGGTTAAGGAAAAGAGTTGAGCATGGGGTTAGCGACCTCATCCATAGAAAAACTAACTCGCTAGAAAAACGCTAACCATTTAAACTTCCCTGGGAGTTGAAGGAATAGCTATGACGCCTCATGACGAAAGCCGAGATTTTTCGGAAGTCAGGAGGCGGTTGCCCCTTCTAACAACCAGAGCAATGATTTTTATAGGTACATGGAACGTCCGGATAATGTGGGGACCGGGAAGACCAGTCAAGATAGCAATGAAAATGTGGAGATACAAATTGGAAGTACTTGAAATCAGCGAAACCTATTAGACCCATGCTAGACAGCAAAGGCTAGTTACGGGAGAGATTCTGCTGTGCTCTGGTCTCGAAGAAGAGAATGCTCCACACACTCAGGAAGTTGCTCTAATGCTGTCCAGAGAAGCACGAAAAGCATTTGTAGGATGCAAATCTCTTAGATCCAGAATTATCAACGCATCATTCAAAACAAGGAAGAAGGTAATTACAGTGAAGGTTATTCAATGTTATGCACCCACAAATGATAGCGACCACAACGATAAAGATTAGTTCTATAAGAGGCTGCAATCTATCATAACGAAGTGCCCAAGAAAGGACCTCACAATCCTGATAGGAGATCTGAACGCCAAACTCGGAATGGACAACACCGGATATGAAGATATCATCGGACGACATGGACTAGGAGAGAGAAATGAAAATGGGGAGAGACTTGCATATCTATGTGCATTCAACAAACTGGTTATAGGCGGCACAATATTCCCACACAAGCGCATACACAAAGCTACATGGATCTCACCGGACCACACCACAGGGAACCAGATAGATCATATTTGCATCAACAAAATTGGAACAATAGAAGACGTGAGAAGCAGGAGAGGAGCTGACATAGCTTCAGATCACCATCTACCTGGTCGTGGCCAAGATGAGACTGAAGCTAAAGAAACACTGGACAAACAGCACTACAAAAGTTCAATACAGCCTTTCTTCGAGATACTAACGAGCTCAACGAATTCAAGATAACACTCAACAACAGGTTCCAAGCTCTACAGGATCTACTGAAAGAACGAGAAACTACTTTGGAGAACGACTGGAAAGGAATAAAAGAAGCATTAACTTCAACGTGTCAGGAGGTTGTGGGTCCTGAGAAGCATCATCATAAGGAATGGATCTCTATGGAAACTCTGGACAAGATTTAAGAAAGGAAGAACGAAAATACAACAATTAACAACAGTCGAACACGAGCAGAGAAAGTCAAGGCGCAAGCAGAGTACACAGAAACAAACAAGCAAGTGAGGAAGAGCATTAAAGTCGACAAACAGAAATACATGGTCAGACTAGCAACGACAGCGGAAAAAGCTGCTAGAGAAGGGAATATGAAACAACTATATGATACAATGAAGAAAGTAGAAGGGAGATATAGAAAGCAAGAGAGACGCGTCAAGGACAAAGAAGGGAAGACAATCACCGGGATTCAAGAACAGAGGAAAAGAAGGGTAGAATGCTTCTGGGAACTACTGAATAGACCAGCTCGATTGAATCCACCGGACATCGAAGCTTCATACACAGACTACTCTATAGATGTCACTGCACCAGCGATCGAAGAAACCAGGACCGCCATTAGACAAATCAAGAGTGGGAAAGCAGTATGACTTGACAGTATACCAACTGAATCACTAAAGTCAGACATAGAAGTAAATGTAAACCTGCTTCACATTCTATTTACGAAGATTTAGGAGGAAGAAAAAGTGCCAACGGACTGGAAAGAAGGATACCCTATCAAGATACCAAAGAAAGGAGATCTGTGCAAATGTGAGAACTACGGAAGAATCACACTGTTGTCAGTACCAAGAAAAGTTCTCAATAGAGTGTTGCCCAACCGGATAAAGGACGCAGTAGACGCCCAACTTCGAGATCGACAGGCTGGATTCCGTAGGGAGCGGTCGTGCACAGACCAAATTGCGACACTACGGATCATTGTGGAACAATCAATTGAGTAGAATTCGCTACTATGCATCAACTTCATCGACTATGAGAAGGCGTTTGTTAGTGTGGACAGGAGAACATTATTGAAACTTTCTCGACACTATGGAGTACCTGAGAAGATTTTCAGCATTATCCGGAACTCATACGACGGACTACACTGCAAAGTTGTTCATAGAGGACAGCTGACAGATGCATTTCCAGTAAGGACCGGAGTCAGACAATGCTTCTTATTCTCTCTCTTTCTCTTTCTTCTGGTGATTGACTGGTTTATGAAGACCTTGACATTTGATGGGAAGCTGGGAATACAATGGAAACCTCAGACGATTCGGACTTCTCAGATGACCTAGCCCTCCCCCTATTTCATACACACAAACAAATACAGACGTAGACAAATAATGTAACAGTAGCCTCTGAATCATTAGGTCTCAACATACACAAATGTAAAAGCAGGATTCTCAAATACAACACGGAGAACACCAACCCAATCATACTTGGTGGAAAAACTCCGGAAGATGTGGAAATATTCACGTACCTGGGAAGCATCATTGGTGAACAAAGAGGATCTGATGCAGATATAAAGGCGAGGATTGGCAAAGTAAGGATCGCATTCCTACGATCGAAGAACATATGGAACTCAAAACAACTGTCTGTCAACCAAAATAAAAGTCACAATTTTCAATACGAACGTCAAGACAATTAGTTCTACTGTACGGAAGTGAAACTTCGAGAACTACCAAAAACACCATCAATTGAGTAAAAGTATTTGTAAACAATTGTCTACTAAAGATATTCAACGTCCGTTGACCGGATACTATCAGCAACAGTCTACTGTGGGAGAGAACAAATCAGCTTCCATCTGAAGGGTAGGTTAGGAAAAGATGTTGGATGTGGATCGGATATACATTACGGAAATCACCAAACTGCATCACGAGTCAAGTCCTAACTTGGGATCGTGAAGGTAAACGGAAAAGAGGAAGGCTTTAAAGTTACCTTTATGGTTTATGTATGCATAAAGAGCTAAGTTTTTGTTCCATGATAAAGTATCTTTAGAAGCATATCTTTAACCCTTTGAAGTAGTCAGTGATGAAGTTCTGTATTTTTGTTACCCTATAATAATAGTTATTATTATTATTGACATTAATATTATATTTTTCCGTTAGACAGAAGTTACGTGTAAAGTATTTTGTAGGTTTATTTAATCCAATTTCTACCCAAACTTGAAATCAATATAATTGCAAACGTAGCCGCTTTTATATTGAATGACACCAATGTGCAATTGTTAATGCCACGTAGCTTCGTTTTCATGCGATATCTGTTCCACCTGTTTTGGGATTAAATTTATTTTTCTGGTTTATTTTATTTTACTTAAACACATAAACATTGGTATAAGAGGGCACCAAATAGATATGCGTCTTTATAAACCAATTTTCTCTTGTTAAGGCGGTCTTTGTCTATTGGTGAATAGGGTTTATAAAGAATTCCAACACTAGTTTTATGACTAATGAAAGCATAAATGAGAGTAGTAAATGCATTTTAATTTTTCACTTGGTACACATAAAATCAATATGAGAAATATGAGTCTACTTACCCACTGTTAACAGTTAAATCCTTCAATATCCATCGTAGTAAACTACCTGGATATTCAGTCTCGTGTGCGGGTTCAAGGATGCGTAGTGCTGAGGAGTCGCGTACTAAGATGAAAGGGCCATCTAGGGCTTTCAAGTTCACAATAGTGGTCTAACATTGATCGGTTCATGATCTCCATAAAATATTTATCGAATTTTTTTGATAAGAGTAGAATTGGAGTTAAACGCAATGAAATATGTGAATATTGATAAATAGTATACAAATATATAGATTGAAAGTCTAAAGTTGATTCAAGATGATCATAAATTTTAATCTCAGCAACTACTTATTTTCATCAGTTTCTCAAGAAAGTTTTCATCCAATTAGTGTTTTTTATTATTGGAATAAGGAAAAGTTCACTTTAAATCGGGTCAATGACAGAATAATTTAAATCGTTACTTTGAAACTATTATTATGGCTACTTTCGGAATTGTAAATTTTCTAGAAATTAAATGTAAACGGATAAAGATTATGTTGATGTTGTGTGTTCTGCCGTAATTACTTTTGTAATATTATAAAGACAGTTACAAACTTTCTAAATTGCATTTTTTTTGTGTTTATCGGATCATGTACTGATGGTTTTACCATGATATCTATCAAGCATTGACTATTTGTTATCTCAACGTTGATCAATTTAATTTTATGCTAGCCTATACGTTGCGTTACTTACTTTTCTGCTACCATAGTTTCATTATGATTAGGACAATAACAATCAGTACAGTTTTTTTCAAATGCCATTAGCGACTGGTTGTAAGCCCATCTAGGTTGTTTGTATATTGAGGTTTGGTTTCTTTTTTAAATGATTCACTAAGCCAAAATCTCTATTTTCAATTTATGAATCTGCACATATATATCTTAATGAAAGTTCAACAACTGATTTCTGGCAATACGGTTTGCAAACGCTGAAGAAAATCAGTGAAATATAAAATATACTACTTAATTTACACAAGTAGGAATAAAGAAAACAGTTATTTTTACAAGAACTGTTGTGCACAATTTACAGAAAAGTTCCACGTTAGTTAGGCACCGGACATGTAGAAGCTATTAAAAATGAAACTGTTTTTTTTCATAAAAAAATCCCAGGGATTGGAAACAATTAGTTTAAAATGAAACCAAAATAACAACTGGGGCCTTGGTTATTTCGATAGTGCAATAAGAAGACGAAGATTATCGGAACTATGTGATATATTAGCGCAATACATTTCGAACCTCCTTTGTGTATTCAAAAACAGTTTGTTCTCACCTTAAACCTACTCTGATAATATTAGCTTATTATCCAGAGTGATTAGGTTTCAAATTGTTTTCCCATTATTATTATTATTATTATTATTAACTCCGCCTGTAGCTCTTCTAGAGTTACTGCCGGTCCCAAGCCCGGGTAAATGAGAAGGGTTGGGCATGGGTTAGCGACCCCATCCCGTAGAAAAGCTAACTCGCTAAAAAACTCTAACCAGAAAAAATAATTCAAACCATTTAAACTCTGCCCTGGGAGTTGAAGGAATAATTATGACGCCTCATGATGAAAGCCGAAATTCTTCGGAAGTCACGAGACCGATGCACCTTCTAACAACCAGAACAACACTCTTTATAGGTACATGGAACGTCCGGACAATGTGGGAGACAGGAAAGATCAGCCAAATAGCAATGGAAATGAGAAGATACAACTTGGCAGTACTCGGAATCAGCGAAACCCATTGGACACAAACTGGACAACAATGGCTAGGTACAGAAGAGATGCTGCTGTACTCCGGTCACGAACGGGAAAATGTTCCACACACTCAGAGAGTTGCTCTAATGCTGTCCAAAGAAACACGAAATGCACTTGTAGGATGGGAATCTCGTGGACCCAGGATAATCAAAGCATCATTCAGAACAAAGAAGGAGGGGATCACAATGAACGTTATCCAATGTTATGCACCCACCAATGATAGCAACGACGATGATAAAGATCAGTTCTATGAAAGGCTGCAATCAATTATAGAGAAGTGCTCACGAAAGGACCTCACCATCCTGATGGGAGATCTAAATGCTAAAGTTGGAATGGACAAAACAGGATATGAAGATATAATTGGACGACATGGACTAGGAGAGAGAAATGAAAATGGGGAGAGACTTGCAAATCTATGTGCATTCAACAAATTCGTTATAGGCGGCACAATATTCCCACACAAGCGCATAGACAAAGCTACATGGATCTCACCGGACCACACCACAGAGAACCAGATAGATCACATCTGTATCAACAAAAATTCCGAAGGACAATGGAAGATGTGAGAAGCAAGAGAGGAGCTGACATAGCTTCAGATCACCATCTACCTGATTGTGGCCAAGATGAGACTGAAGCTAAAGAAACACTGGACAACTGGACAAACAGCACTACAAAGGTTCAATACAGCCTTCCTTCGAGATGCTGACAAGCTCAACGAATTCAAGATAACACTCAACAACAGGTTCCAAGCTCTACAGGATCTACTGAAAGAACAAGAAACTACTTTGGAGGACAACTGGAAAGGGATAAAAGAAGCATTAACTTCAACGTGTCAGGAGGTTGTGGGTCCTGAGAAGCATCATCATAAGGAATGGATCTCTATGGAAACTCTGGACAAGATGAAGGAAAGGAAGACCAAGAAACTAGCAATTACAAGCAGTAGACGCCTAACTTCGAACTCACAGGCTGGATTCCGTAAGGATAGGTCGTGCACAGACCAGATTGCGACACTACGGATCATCGTTGAACAATCAGTTGAGTGGAACTCATCACTATACGTCAACTTCATTGACTATGAGAAGGCGTTTGTTAGTGTGGACAGGAGAACATTATGGAAACTTTTTCGACACTATGGAGTTCCGGAAAAGATTGTCAACATTATCCAAAACTCATACGATGGACTACAGTGCAAAGTCATGCATGGAGGACAGCTGACAGATGCATTTCCAGTAAGGACCGGAGTCAGACAAGGCTGTCTACTCTCCCCATTCCTCTTCCTTCTAGTGATTGACTGGATTATGAAGAATTCGACATCTGAAGGGAAATACGGAATACAATGGACTTCTCAGAATCAATTAAATGATTTGGACTTCACAGATGACCTAGCCCTCCTTTCTCATACACACGAACAAATGCAGATGAAGACAGCAAATGTAGCAGCAGCCTCTGCATCGATAAGCCTCCACATTCACAAAGGAAAAAGCAAGATTCTCAAATGCAACACGAAGAACACCAACCCAATCACACTTGATGGCGAAACTCTGGAAGAGATGGAAACATTCACATACCTGGGAAGCATCGTTGATAAACAAGGAGGATCGGATGCAGATGTAAATGCGAGGATTGGCAAAGCAAGGGCAGCATTTCTACAATTGAAGAACATATGGAACTCAAAACAACTGTCAACTAATTTCAAAGTGAGAATCTTCAATACGAACGTCAAGACAGTCTGTTCTACTGTACGGACCTGAAACGTGGAGAACTACTACGACCATCATCAGGAAGGTACAAGTATTTATAAACAGTTGTCTACGCAAAATACTCAACATCTATTGGCCGGATACTATCAGCAACAGCGTTTTATGGGAGAGGACAAACCAGCTTCCAACTGAAAAGGAAATTAGGAAAAGACGTTGGAAGTGGATAGTACATACATTAAGGAAATCACCAATGTGCATTACAAGGAAATCCCTAACTTGGAAACCGGAAAGGAAGCGGAAAAGAGGAAGGCCAAAGAACACATTAGGCCGGGAAATAGAAGTAGATATGAAAAGGATGAATAGCAACTGGAAAGAACTGGAAAGGAAGGCTCAGGACAGAGTTGGATGGAGAATGCTGGTGAGCGGCCTATGCTCCTTGACGAGGGTTAACAGGCGTAAGTAAGTAAGTATTATTATTATTATCCTTGTCTACTCTTGCCCCTATTTTTAATCTAGTTGACCTTTTATTTTTATATATAAATGTTCTTAACAAGTATCTGTGTGATCAGATTGTTCGAAATGTACTGCGCTAATATATCACATAGTTCTGATAATCTTCGTCTTCATATCACACAATCGAAATTTATCAAAGGGACTAATTGCCTTGGTTATTGTTTTGTAAATATTGGTGCTCATGAAACGGGAAATAAATGTACAAAAAGGTAACGACAACCTATCGCGAATCTACTGTTCGTTCATCTGTTATATTCTAGAACGATGCTCTCCCATGTTTTTAAAGTTGTCTTTCAAATAAGTTGGTGGTGGCATATTCAATGTTGATTTTAAATCACATAGCACTTCACCTACACTTGAATCTGTAAATGTTTAATTTTGTCAAGCCATTCAATTAACTTGTTCAATAGACAGTGTCATTAAGCCAGTAACAATTTATCTATAATATAATTTTATAGCCATGTCGGCTTGATCACGTCTTACAAACTATTCCAATTCGTCTTGTTAGCTTTAATGCTAGTCTATTAAATCGCTCGATGACTCATTCCTTTCATATAATTATGTTTCTTAAATCCTACTTATTCGTTCGCATTTTCAAATTTGTTAGTATTTGCTTCTTATATTTGATGTTTTGATTTGCACTGTGTGGTAATAACCTGCAGCCAACACTTCCTATTGTATTCTGATGTGTATTTCTGTAGCTTTCTGGAGATTGTCTTCCTTTACCTAAATTCAAACCCAGTTTAACACTGTTCTTACTCTATTGCCACAGGACATTCATAAGAACTTGTTAAAACTGATAGCAAAAACGAAAATTGGATCAACCTACTTCTACGCTTGAGAACATCCAATCTCTAAATGTAAACTTAAAGTTCAATAAATAGTGTCTACAAAATAACATTTAACAGTATGATGGGTTTCGCCTACATCTCCTACACATGACCATCAGAAACAACGCTCTGAAATATGAATTCAAACCTTCTATTTACTACTTTTTATGATATGCTATCACTTTGAAATTTTGAGCTCATTTTTAAAAATAATTTCACAACACTAATTTGTTTCGGTTTCACAGTTTTTCTGGTTGGACATCCAGTTAACAGGATGATCAACTATCATATGTATTGTTAGGTATTCGTGTTTGACAGTCTAATACGTAAGTCCGAGTCATTAAACATTTGTATGTCCATATCACAATTAGCTTGGGCGTGCCATTCCTTTGATTTCTACAATAATCTAACATTTGCTTTGGACTGAAATAATTAGTTATTTCTAACCAAATATAGTACTATACAGTAATATTTTAAAGATTACAATGAATATTGAAATAATGCATGAATTTATGTTCATACTGTTTCGTATTACTTAGCTACTTAGTTTACATCATATGATATGAAGGCCAGAAACTGTTTACTTTAATGTTACATGTTAAGATTTTCATATCATATATATAGTATTACAATACTTTGTCAATCAATCAATAAACAAGTATTGAGCATGTATTTGCTCATGTTTTATTGTTTTAAACAACTTCATCAACAGCTAACAATGTACCATATTGATTGATTTTCAGGTTTTTTGTCTTCAATAATTTGACTGTTTTGTTTTCCACTTAAAGTTCTCTCTTGTTTTTACATTGAGTTTTGAAAACATTGACAAACATATATCCTACAATCAATACGGTTGGTTTACTATAAAAGCCGATTGAATAGTGTTTTTTTATCATCTTAATATTTAATGGATGATTTACTCACTTTATATTTATCTGTTTATTAAAGATCTTGTCAGAAAACTGAAGAAAGTGATTAGTTACAAAACGTGATGAACAATTGTTTCCATCAGTTAGATGTGTTAAAAATTGCTTTAATTTGTAGTTAACGGTACAAAACTATCAGTAAGAAGGATACTAGTTGAAATAAATTATTTGTCATATCCCAGTTGGTAGAAAAATTAGGTTTTTGGACGTCCTGTGACTCAATGTAAACCACTTCTTTGGAAGAATAAATATAGAAATTAAATTAACCAAGTTTAAATCGTACAAAGAACGAAGCATAGGTCACACACCAGGTTTCTTCATCCAACTTTGTCCTGGATAATACTTTCCAGTTCTTTCCAGTTGTTATTCATCCTTTTCATATCTACTTCCATTTCCCGGCGTAATGTGTTCTTTGGCCTTCCTATTTTCCGCTGACCTTCCGGATTTCAAGTTAGGGATTGCCTCGTAATGCAATTTGGTGATTTCTTCAATGTATATCCGATCCACTTCAAACGTCTTTTCCTAATTTCCTTTTCAGATGGAAGCTGGTTTGTCCTCTCTCATAAAACGCTGTTGCTGATAGTATCCGGCCAATAGATGTTGAGTATTTTGCGTAGACAACTATTTATAAATACTTGTACCTTCTTGATGATGGATGTGGTAGTTCTCGAAGTTTCAGTTCCGTACAGTAGAACTAGCTGTTTTGACGTTCGTATTGAAGATTCTCACTGTGAAATTAGTTGACAGTTGTTTTGAGTTATATATGTTCTTCGATTGTAGGAATGCGATCCTTACTTTGCCAATCCTCGGCCTTTATATTTGCATCAGCTCCTCCTCGTTCATCAATGATGCTTCCCAGGTACGTGAATATTTCCACATCTTCCAGAATTTCTCCATCAAGTTTGATTTGGTCGATGTTCTCCGTGTATTTGAGGATGTTGCTTCTCTTGTTTATATTGAGGCCTACTGATGTAGAGGCTTCTGCCACCCTGTTGACAACTTTTCCCGGTACCGATAATAGTGTGATGTCTCTGTATTTGTTTATATGCACGGGGAATAAGTGATAGGTCATTTGCAAAGTCCAAATCGTCTAGTTGCGTGCGACATGTACATTGTATTCCGTTCCTCCCTTGTCAGATGTGAAGGTCTTCACAATCCGATCGACCACCAGAAGAAAGGGAAAGGGTGCGAGTGAACAGCGTTTTCTGATATAAATCTTTACTCGGAATGTATCTGTCAGCTTTCCTCTATATACGACTTTTCAGTATAGTCAGTTGTACGAATTCCGTATGACTATAACAATCTTTTCAGGTACATAACAATGTCGACGAAGATGCCATAATGTTCTGTTATTCACCCTGTTAAATGCTTCAAGACATAATACTTAATTAATTATTTGTTCAACATTTCCACAGTTGATAAATTTCTCAGTGATTTGAATGAACTGGCAAATTCCGCTGGTTAATATTTAACCATCAACCACTTGATATTTAAGAATAACATAGTTAATATTGATCTATATAGATTGTAGATTAGGCTATTAACTTTTAAATGAATAAAGTTTGATGCTTTTCATGTATCCATTCAGCAATTAATATCTCATAAGATTTTACAGTTATTAAAGAAACTACAATTAAGTTCTCTTTTTTTTTTAAAATATTTTTAAACTACTTGGTTAAAAGTGTAAACGATGGTCAATAAAACTAATAATAATAATGGTAATTTCAAACTTGCTCATGTGAACTGTTTACTCTTAGAATCAATCATTCAATAATATGCACGAGAATATTCTCAAAAATATTGATCTAATTGTTTAAACATGAAAAGAAAAAAGGTAGTTATATATATATAATACTAACTACCATTTATATTTCACCTTATTAGTTTTCATATTCATGTGATAAACTACTGAAACAAAAGGATACTCTTTCTCTCTCCTCTACAGTAGTCAGATTCACCTACCACATTTTAACTATTCTAAATCTACTTTAAATTGGACAATAAAAGGTCTATGAATAACAGTTTATTTTTGTACTACTGTATTTGGTCAATATAATTGGTTTTAGAAAGTTTATACAAATCAGGTCAGAATTAGATGATATGACAAATCTAGTTATTTGATGAGGTTGCATATGTGAAAAAGTAAGAAAATTTACGATAAGAGTATGAAAAGTAAACTGTTTATTTTGTTCGAAAACTAAAACCTAAGCTTAACTTTTATTTTTTTGGTTGTTTGTATAATAGAAATCTATAAGAATTTTATTATTATTTGGGTGCACAAGCAGGTGGCTATCAGGACTCAGTAGCTGAGTGGATAACGCGATGGCATTTGGAGCGGAAGGTACAGGGTTCGCGTCCCAGAGTGAACATCAAATCTGAGATGCAGGTACATCCAGCTGACGAGTCCCAAATAGGACGAAACGCGCGTCCTGGATTTTACCGCTCGCCACTGACCATCTTTGCTTACAATGCTTGTGAAATAAGGCTATATCGGGGCAATACGCACAGTATGCACATATGCCAATTCGAGACTGACCAGTTGCAGTCCTAAATATCGATGGGAAGATTCAAACAAACAATACTAAGTGAATTTAAGTGAATTATTCGTTTGTTAAATATAATTGTAGTAATAACTGAAGTAAACGTGAAAAAAAGAATTGAGCAATGAGAGTTTTAAAACATTTGTTTAGTGAGAATAAAAAGAATACTGAGGAGTTATTTGGTTATGATGCAAAACTTTGTAGCTATGTGCGCTATTGTTGAGCCCCATCTGTAGCTCTTCTAGGATAACTGTCGGTCCCAAGCCCAAACAAAGGAGAATGTTTGGGAGAACGGTTAGTACCCTCATTCTGTAGAAAACAATAATTCTAAAAGCACTAACCAGAATAAACAATTGAAACCATTTCAACTCTATACTCCGAGTTGAAGCATCTTCATTCAGAAGAATTATAACGCCTCGTGATGAAACCCAAGATTATTCGGAAACCACGAGACCGATGCTCATTCTAACAAATGAGGAGATACAACTTCATGGTGTTCTGAATCAGTGAAACTAATTGAAGCCAAACTATACAGGAAAACATAGATTCGAGAGATTCTGTTGTGCTATGGTCCCGAAGAAGAAAATGCTCTACATACTCACCGAGTTGCACTGCTACTGTCCGAAGAAGCACGCAATACGCTTATTGAGTGGGAATCTCATGAATCCAAAATCATCAAAACATTCAAAACAAAAAAGGAGGGCATTCCAGTGAATGTTATTCAATGTTATGCACCCACCAATGATAACAATGACGACGATAAAGATCAGTTCTATGAGAGGCTGCAATCAGTCATAACGAAGTGCTCAGGAAACGACCTGACCGTCCTGACGAAAGACCTAAACACCAAATTCGGAATAGACAACACCAGATATGAAAGTATCATGGGGCGATATGAACTGATTAGGAGAAATGAACGAGAATGGTGTGAGATTTGCAAATTTATATGCAGTCAACAAAATGGTTATAGGTGGCACAATATTCCTACACAAACATACACAAAGCTACATAGATCTCACCGAATCACACCATGGAGATCCAGATCTATCATATTTGCATCACAGGAAAATCCAGAATGTCAATGGCAGACGTGAGAACCAGTAGAGGAGCTTATTAAGCTCCAGATCACCATCTATCTGGTGGTTGTCAGGATGTAAGTGAAACTAAACAATCAATGGAAAAGGGGGGAAACAGTATTATGAGGGTCCAATACAGCCTTCACTCGACATACTGACAAACTCAACGAATTCAAGATAGCTCTCAACAACTGATTCCAAGCCTTAGAGGATCTACAGGAAAAAGAAGAAACTACTATGGAAAACAACTGGAAATGGATCAAAGAAGCACCACCTCTTATGTGTCGGAAACTGCTCTTCCGTAAGTTGTATCATCCTGTGTAATAGATCTCTATGGAATCCGTGTATTGGATTCAAGAAACGAAGAACAAGAATACAGCAATTAGTAACAGTTAAACAAGAACAGAGAAATTGAAGGCAAATATTGAATACACTGAAGCAAACAAATAATTGAAGAGGAGCATTAGGGCCGACAAACAGAAATACATGAAAGAACCATTGACGGCAGAGGAAAAGGCTTAAAGAGAAGGAAATGTCTGACAACTGTATGACACGACGAAACTGGTTGGGAAATACAGTAAAGCAGGGAGACCTGTCAAGGACAATGAAGGCAAGACACTCACTGTAATTCAAGAACAGAGGAACAGATGAGTAGAACACTTCGAGGAACTCTTGAATAGACCAGCTCCACTGAATCCACCGGATATCGAAGCAACACACACAAACCTGCTTATAGGTGTCACTCCACTAACGGTTGAGGAAACAAGGATGACCATCAGACCAGTGAAGTGTGAGAAAGCAGCAGAGCTTAACAATACACTATCTGAAACTTTAAATTCAGACATAGAAGTAACTGCTTCACGTTCTATTCAGGAAGATTTGAGAGGAATAACAATTGCTACCGACAGACCGGAAAGAAGGATATTTCATCAAGAAAAGAGATCTGAGAAAGTGTGTCAACTAACTGCAGAGGGATCATACTATTATCGGTACCGGGAAGCGTTTTCAATAGATTGTTACTGAACCGGATGGAAGATTCAGTATACACTCTCTCCCTTTCCCTTTCTTTTGGTGGTTGACGGGACTATGAAGACCTCCACATCTGACGAGAAGCACAGAATACAATGGACATCTCAGAATAAATTAGACGATTTGGACTTCACAGATGACCTAGCGCTTTTATCCCATACACACGAACAAATTCTTGTTCAGAAAGCCAGTGTGAAGTGGCAGCAGTATACCTCAACATACACAAGGCAAGAAGCAACATCCTCAAATACAAAATGGAGAACAACTTGAAAGTATTGTCCAGGACAGAATTGGATGGAGACTGTTGGTGATTAACCTATGCTCCTCCTCGAGGGTAACAAGCGTATGCAAGGAAGTAATTAGGTGAATAAATGATCCGGGAAACAGATGATCTGTTTATGTAATTTGTAGGTAGACTGTGAGAAATAATCATAGTTAACAGTATAGGGTTGTGGACATTGTTTAGTTTTAATTGAGTTCTTAAACCGATCAATTTTAGACCGCCAATGAAAACCTGTAAGCACTGGACGGCCGCCTCGTTCTAGTATGGGACCCTTCTGCAGTGCATATCCACAATCTCGCGTGCAGGATATAGTATTTTTTTATCGTTTTCCTTAACACAGCAGTCAAATGAACAGATTGCAAAGAATTATGTATCGGTTGTTCTGGTATTATACATGTATATATTTGATTCAGCATGAATAAAATTTATAACATACTGAAAGCTGATTATAATGTTATTTATTTATAGTTTACATAAAACAATATAGTTCATAATCTCAGATAATTTTTTGTTTATCTATCCCTCCTCATTAATTATAATTTGATCAAAAAAATAAGCAGTAAGAAAATTTTTACAATCTATCATAGTTCTGTGAAATTTAGTAGTGTATGCAGAATAAAATGTAGAGTTTGTGGCTTTTGTTAAGTCCAAACTTCAAAGTATCATTCTGTTTCTTGCCATAAGTATTATTTATCATCATTGTGTACTAACGATAACGACCTCTTGGTATCTACATATGAAATGGTAGCAGTTATTTCAGTTGTATTCATTATATTTGTGGTAAAATATAAACAAATTAAGAAGATAAACAAGTGTGAAGAGAGAAATAAAAGAATTTGAATCCAACTGTTTTGTCAGCACCACCTATTCATGAAGGACTTCTTATGTAGCCTTATCTGTAGACATGTAGGTTTTATCGAATTCTTTCTCATCGTTTGGATCATGTAGATAAGTTTGTGAATTCTCACTTTCGTTATCTTTAGATAGTCGATATGTATTCATTACTCCAAATCCAAAATAAAGTATCAAACCTTGTATAAATATGAAACAATGAGGAAAAAAATAAGTATAACTTCAGGATACATTATTTAAAATTATGCAATCTAAATGATGTATAAGAATGGTCGTCGGTAATTGACTGCTGTTTACTGAAGATGACTTTTCATTTCACTGAAGAATTTTGAAATTTTAGTGCCTACGATTTTTGATCAAAAGAAAATGTGTCAGTTACGTTCTTCATGTGTGTTTTCTATTTTTAAACACTTAATTAACCTGGATTACACAAAAAGTTTAATTACACTAATAACTGTTAATTATTATTTTGTGAGTCGACTTATGGCAGCTCACATACAATTGAGTTTGTTTACATCTAATTTTGCTAAGCCCTTTTGTTAACTTATTTAACGGACAGTCATTCGTACAACAACAACCTATCTATACTATTGTACCTTTACTATGTACGCTTGAGCATTGCTCACTGCCTACGCATGTATTCATTCTGCTAGCCTTACTATTAATCGCTTAATTGATTCGATGATTCATGCTTTTCCATTTGTATATATATGTACATCTTAATCCTGTTCACTGTACTGTACTCGCTCATTCGACTCTCTCACTCGCCTGCTTTACGACACTACTCTTTCATGCTTGCTTAACGTGCCTGTAATTTTTGGATATCTGTGTATGGTTAAATAATAAACGCAATAAACCCTTCGTATTCGCCTTCTGATTTATACATCGTTGGAAAGTTGACGAGTAACGATGATCAGGACGAACAATATACGACGTTTAGGGATAATATCGAATATCGACCACCACAGACTGATATAAATTTAGAATATGCTGATAGAAGGAATGATCTATAAAAAAATTTAGCCGGAAGAATATTAGTTATGTTAGATGAAGATTTCAACTTGACTAAAATAAATTGGAAACGATTCTCACCATTGGCAACTCGAAGATAATATACTGAATGTATCGTCAGGATTTCATTTAAATCACAACGCATTTACATAATGTTTCAGAGTCAAAGGGCGAAACAAGAAAGTTGTCTATTATCTCTTAATTCTTTGTGATCTTGAAATTAATCTTGGAAGTCATCACCTAAATGGATGGAAATAGTGGGCTTACAGCGAAACGGTGAAAATCACTTATTATTGATTCTCAAGGCTCACAAAATTGCTCGAAGGAAGTTGAAATTGTAATTTATATTAGACTGATGCAATTTTGTAAAAAACGTAATAATTATCTAACTCGCCTCAATGTACTAATCGTATCGAGAATCACTTTCTCAGTGTACTTTAAATAAGTATTTTACAGTGAATTCACGTCTAAGATTAGTTTGATTTTACTATAATAAGCATAGCACTTTGAAATGAACATATTTATTTGATGTTCAGACAATGCTAATTGGTTACGTATGGGATATCTTTACTATAATAGTCGAATTTCAGTATTATGTTGTAGTAATATTGGTTAGCATCTGATGACTTATCGTTATCTACAGTAGGTAGCTATATTCGCTAGGCATTTTTTTAGAAATACTAGGTAATTTTGTTCGTTATTAGGGTGAATCTTCTAAGAATGGAGCATTCTATGACTGATTTTTAACCACTTTCTAAGAGTTTACGGGTTTTCAGACCCCCACTTATATTTATAAAACAATACACAAAGTACTTACCGATTACTATCCAAATAGTAAATCTTATCCAGGTAACCCATGAAAGTTCACTTATCAAAAATACGTTTATAGTTAACGTTGCACATGGGATAAACGGAACGTAAGGAAGCTGTAAATAAAATATTAACGTATATTAAATCTGATAGAACAGATGGTTTAAAAAAATTTTCTCGGGTATATTACGATAATACTTCATACGATAATGAGACTAGTCATGTTATATCAGATCCAAGATTCACGACCCGGAATAGAGAACCAAATTAGCACCAGATAATACTTCATTCAACACAGTTACAAGCAGTCACACTCAGTGAGTCCGGAGTAGGAATCAGTGAGAGGAAAGGAAATCAAATATTTAATAATCAGTAGGTTAAGTGCGTGTTTGTCTACGCTCAGCGACTAATCATATTTTAATTTCACTACCACACCATGAGATGCCATCTCAGTGATTTACAGGTTAAGTCATCGCAGCGAGACCTGTGTCTGATTCCCTGTGGTGGGGTCCAGAATGCCCACTGCTGAGTAGTCCCATATCACGATGAAACAGATGTCTTATTCTCCCTAGTTTTAAATGGTGAGGTAAGTTCGTGACGTAAACTATAAAAATAATCGAAGCATTCAATAAGAAATCTTCCATAATTTTGATTTTGATTATTTCTCTGTAAAAGCGCGGATTAGACTGGATAGCTAAACGTTAGAGTTATTAAATTTCAGTTGATAAGATCGTTACCGATATAATTTTATTTCAAATACCCCCCTATTAAGTAATCCTTTATCAACAGATAATCTATGAATGAAATTGCTAGTTGATCTGTCTACTCTCTTGACTACTGAAGGATTCGACGCTTATAGAACGTTTGCTAATTATGAAAAAGTGTCGCTTAATATCGGGTGATAAGTTATTTAAACTATAAGTTTCAGTTATCAAAAGTATCCTCATGTAAATAGGTTTATTGAGCAAGGAGATAAATGGTTGAATACTCTTAAAATAACCATTAAAAGTTGTCCAGAAAACATTGAATTAACGTCATAAATCTTATTAGTGTGTATAAAATTTAGGTCCAATAACATCTACTAACCATATCTTTTGAATGTATAAAACTGAACATAACAACTTGTGAAGTCAGGTTCTTTATATGGCTGACAACGTTCTTTAATATGAACTACAAGTTTTACTAAAAGTGGAAATAATGACTAATGTTTTCACTTCTTATTTGATTCAAACAATTCAGCTTTGATACCTTTATAAGATTACCTCGAATGAAGTGTAAAGGTTCCCAACAGTCTTTAAACAGACAATAATGATCAAGAGGTTTATAAAGGTACAAACTAAATTTTCTTCAAGCCTCGAAAATAAAACATTTTTTTGACTTTTTTGTTAAAATCAGTTGATCAAAGACTTCGGCTGACTCATTCCAGAATTTGACACAAAATGTTATCAGTATGAAGTTGTGGAGATTATTGAGTTATTGAGATCATGAGTTGATCAATGTTATTCTGCAACATAGTGTTACCTATGTAAGTGATCAAACTGAGTTTCTTGTTTGTTAGACTTTGATCAGAGCTTTAAACATAAAATCGCTTACCAAGTGAACAGCTTGTAAATACTTTTAAATTTATGTGAAATCAAGTAATAGGACAAACTAAGTTGTCATTTTTGCATAGTGAGTGTCTTTTTTCATCCTAACAATTTAGTGTGCTGACATTATTCTTACTTAAGATAAGAGATTTAACGGTCATGTTTTGATAACTACTGTGCTTAAAGGTCTATCAATTTAGATCGTCTACATTGAAGTCTCTTCTCTGTTACACTGAAGGTATGTCAATATCAAATTTCAAAACCTAGAAAAACTTACCTGAAACAAACCTTTGTAAGGTGGTCCAAATTGTTTGAAAATGCTCATCAATATTATACAAGATATCAATAATGCTAAAATGAGCACTACACAAACAATTCTCCATACTGGCCACAATTCATGTTTCGCTCCTATTGTCAAACACATAATTAAAACACCATTTAATATAATATAAGTAGCCATGATCATAACAACTGTATCACCAGGTGAACCTGAATTGAAAATCTTCAATATACAATTGGGGATACAATGAGCATAAGGAGATTTTACAAATCCTGGTTTATTAATACGTTTTCGGTAATGTTCCACTTGTTTAATAGGCTTCAAAAAAGTAATAATTCAACAAAAATTTAATGTTTTCAAAACGAAATACTCTTAAGATGAATAAACTAATTCATTCGAAAGGGTCATTTATAATAATAATAAAGCTATTACAGTATGTTATATTTCATGAGAAAAGCAAAGGATTATTAATAGTTGTTCGTTTGCAATTATTAATACTGTTTTGTATGCTACTGATATTGACATCAGAAGTGAAAGGGCTGGCATCAGGTCGGTAATATTGAATCGAAGAGAACGGAAGTAGAGAGCAATTGTTATGGCAATGAAGAGACGATGTAATTTGAGACAGTTGATGGAGGATTTGTAAATTAAGTATTGAATGTGTGGTTTTCATATTTGACCAAAGAACTTAGTAATTTCGTAATGAAATATACTGGTTGTCCCTACCTGTGTTCTCGTTCATTACAATAGAATTCAGGAAAGATGTTTATTTCTTCATGACGTTCATTAGTTGTAATAAATAATAATCATTACAGTAAGTCAACAGGCACTGGCTAATGAAATCGGTATATATTTTACCAAGAAAATCAACAAGGACAATTTACATAAACACAATTAAAATAATATTATTGTAAATTGTTCTGCAGTATCAAGTCATTTACATAGTCAGTTCATTTACACTAATATAGATAGTCTGTTTGCTTCAGTGATTAGATAGTAATAAGTACCAATGTGTACTAATGTTGACCATACAATATTTTCGAATAATCTACAAAATCCAAATATATTTGACATTTTTTTAGACAAATATATACTGATAGGCAATTACTAACAGATAAAGCGATGTATGAATCTCTGCCTGTACTTAGTCAACATGAGAATACAACTTATGATGTTGCTCTCCTCTTCCTGGAATAAGCCGTATGGAAAAACGATTCCGAAGGACGTTGATCTTTAATTCCACTGTTTATCAATCAAAAATAGGCAGATCAACCTAGAAAGCAGAGTTCATATTCTTATCCTATATAACATGTTTATAACTTATCTGCACACTAGTAAGACTTCAATTTTAATAGATTATTAACAGACAAGAAAAATAATTGATTACCTTATCCTTTTCAATGCTGTCTGATTCGATTTGATCAGTTTCAGTCAACATTTGTGGACTATCAGATTGTTTTCTGTAACGTATACATATAATAGCTATTGCAGTAATGGAATAAGCTATTAACGTTCCTAAGCTCATAAAATCAGCTAAACTATCCACACTGAAAATCAATGTTAGTAAGGCTGTTATAATTGTGACGAATGTTGTTGAAATGGCAGGTGTCTAAAATGAAAATATAAGATGAAAAGTGTATTACCATAATAATATTTCGTCAATATATTTTTGAGTAAGTTAATCTTCACAGTCAGTCATATTTCTATTTGGCATTTTCCAAAAATGTGATTAACTTGTCAGATTGGTGTATTTTTTTTAATATTTTTTATTTTGAGCAAGTATTCCTGAAACTAGATCAAAAGTTTTGGTTTAATGGAATGTAAAATCACCCAAAATGGTTACCTAAATATCATCATGAATACAATCTCAAATATTAACTTATTCTCATCTGATTCTTATTTACAGTAAACTATAGTCCATCGGAAATATCAAGAATCAGATAACTGGAAAAAAGCGGAAATATGGACCTTATAACAAGATTAGGAACTATATTTAAAACACTCTACTTACTTTCTAAATGTTATGTATGATTTCGAACAATTGGTCTTGATATTTTTTTACTTTTTACAGAAGCTCTTATAGGAATGCCTAACCAACAAAATTAAGTGTTCACTAGTAGCAAATTTTGCGTTTTCAACAGAAAATTCTACAATAGGTCGAAAGGTACTCAACTTCTGTCATATACTGTAAGGTTCATAAATGTGGGGAGAAGTTTCACAATCAACTCACACTGGTTCATTTAATCCGTTTAACAGAGAAATAACACCATTCTTCTTACGATTTAACTTGTTACTCAAAAGAACTGCTTATACTGTTACTTCAATGTGTAGATCAATAAAAGTCTGTACATGAAAAGTGTGATTTAAAATTGGTTGTCTATCAGTAAGGCCATAAATAGTTTTCCAAAAACAGTTGGCGACAAGCTGACTCAAAAGATTATCAACTCAAGATATAGCTCAATAAGTTCATGAATCAGCTTGTTACATTAAATGACTTGTAACATTACACTATAGTTATCTATTCATAACTGTTTCGTTTATCATCAGAATGAATTGATTTAGAACTTATCTGATCATATGGTAAATGATCAATGGCTAATCACTAACAGATTGATTAGGAAGAATTGATTGAGTACTTCGTATAATAAATGTTTAAGGCTTATTCCAATTTGAAGTTATCGTCGATATTGTTGTCCAGATCTACTGCTAAACTTCCCAGATGAATTATATAGATGACTGAAGGGATATACTGGTGAGAAGTTCTGCAGTTGGCCTCAGTTTGTAACAGAATACATCTTTAAGTTACTTCGGTATCAATAAAAAATTGCATATTTTTAGTAGTTCTAAGAAAAAAATTTTTTTTCGGATATTTCAAAACTCGTAGTTATCTGGAGTCAAATTCGGCGATTTTATATGCATGACATTCACTTTGACATGGCCGATGAAATATCATGCACAAGGAATTTTATTCTTTTCAGCGATTACCAAAGACTATTATAACTCATGTTATTTTACTTCAGAACTGAACTTCGAGTTCAGTATTAAATTTGTATTGATCTTTTTCCTGATTACGGCCATAATGCTCTAATTATTGAGTTCGAGAACTATCTGTTAATAAATTTTTAACTATTCCCCAGTCATCTATGCAAATTGCGGTGGGTATAAATATATGAAAGATTCATAAAACATCTAGTGCCGGAAATAAAATTGGAAATTTGTCAACTATCTCTTAGTTAACAAAATATTGAATCAATAATCTAGAGGTCATCATCTCGACTTTCGTGTACATTGAAACTTTCCCTCAACTGCAATCTATATCTCCCTAAATAGAAATAATCAAACTAAAATTTCGTAAGCTTGTTATTCTGAAGGACTGACACCAGCTCAGGAACTGGTAAGACAACATGAATAAATTTTGGTTATGATTCTTTGGGAGGATAGTATTTTAATTTTCAATGAATATTTATCCAGCATTTAGTTAATGACTTACTTAGTTATACCTGTTGCTCCTCGTACACGACCATAGGTCAAACACTTGTATTCTCCATCCAACTCTGTCCTGTGCAGTCCTTTCCAGTTTTTGTTCATCTTTTTCATGTCTCTTTCATATTCCCGATGCAGTGTGTTCTTTTAACTTCCTCTTTTCCGTTTCCCTTCAGGATTTCAAGTCAGCACTTGCCTAGTGATGCAGTTTGATGATTTCCATAATGTATGTCCTATCCACATCCAACGTCTTCTCCTAATTCCCGCGTCACACGGAAGCTACTTTTTCTCCCCAACAGTGGGCTGCTGCTGATGGTATCCGGTCAACGGACATTGAGTATCATATGTAGACAATTGTTTATAAATACTTGTACCTTTTTGATGATGGTTGTAGTAGATGTCCAGGTTTCAGCTCCGCATAGTAGAACTAACCGTCTTGACGTTCGTATTGAAGATTGTGACTGGTGTTGGCTGACAGACAGCTGTTTGGAGTTGCATATGTTGTTCAACTGTAGGGATTCTTTCCTTACTTTGCCAATCCTTGTCTTTACGTGTGCATCACATCTTCCTTGTAGATTGATGATGCTGCTGACCAGGTAGGTGAAAGTTTCCACCTGTTCCAGAGTTTCTCTATCAAGTGTGATTGGGCTGGTGTTCTCCGTGTTACATTTGAGGATGTTGCTTCTTGTCTTGTGTGTGTTGATGCCTAATGCTGCAGAGACTGCTGCTAAACTGCTTGTCTTGACCTGCATTTGTTCGTGTGTCTTTCATCCGATTCAGCAACACTCTGTTGAAAACGTTTCCTGGTACCGATAGCAGTGTGATGTCTGTGTACTTAGTTGTCACACTTGTTCAGATCTCCTTTCTTTGGTACCTTGATGAGGTATTGTTCTTTCCAGTCTGTCGGTGGCACTTGTTCTTCATCCCAAATCTTCCTGAATAGAACGTGGGACATGTTTACAGTTGCTTCTGTGTGTGACTTCGGTGATTCAACTGGTATATTGTCAGGTCCCTCTGCTTTCCCACATTTCATTTATCTGATGACTGGCCATCTTGATTTCTTCGATCGTTGATAGAATGACATTGATACGTAGATATATGTGTGTTGCTACGATATCCGGTGGATTCAGTGGAGCCGGTCTATTTAAGAGTTCCTCGAATTGTTCTACCATGTGTTCCTCTGTTGTTGAATCTCCCTGATTGTCTTTCCTTCTTTGTCCATGAAAGATCTCTCTGATTTACCATATTTCCCTGTGAGTTTCTCCATTGTATCATATAATTGTTTCATATTTTCTTCTCTCGAAGCTTTTTCCTCTGCCGTCGCTGGTTCTTTCATGTATTTCTGTTTGTCGGCTCTAATATTCCTCTTCAATCGCTTGTTTGCTTCAGTGTATTCAATTTTCGCCTTCAATTCCTCTGTTCTTGTTTAACTGTTGTTCTTATTTATTCTTGTTCTTCGTTTCTCGTTCATTTCTACCAATCAGTTCATATCGTCCCATGATATTTTCATATCTGGTGTTGTCCATTCAGAATTTGGTGTTTAGGTCTTTCGTCGGGATGGTCAGGTTTTTCTTGGGCACTTCGTTATGATCGACTTCAGTCGATCCTAATTTCTTCTAGTTTCTCATATTGTCCGAACATTTCATGTACCCATACTAATTAGTGATCCGGTTGTTAGAAGGATTTCCGAAGAATCTTGAGGTGTCATAATTCTTCTGAGTGAAGATGCTTCAGCTTGGAGTATGGAGTCCAAATGGTTTAAATTGTTTATTCTGGCTAGTGTTTTCTTAGCAATGTTGTTTTCTACGGTATGATGATGCTGAGCTCTTTTGCATCACTCTCAGTCTACTCGGTTTTGGGTTCGGCAGTTATCCTAGTAGAGCTACAGGTGGAGTTATTCAGTTTGTGCGATTCTTATATATTCTAGATTTTCGAATTTCATTTGTCACAGTAGGCGTTATTATACGTCCTGAAATCGCCATAAATTAATCACTGACCCGTTTTATTCTAATTTGTACTGTAAATATTCTAGTTACTTAAATGTTGAAATTTACAATTTATGATGCATTGAGATCCTATATTTTATATATATAATCATCTGAGTTTTTGAGTCAACATATTTAACAGTATATCAGTTGTCTTTGAGACCTGAGGACTGAAATTCTACTATGGTCAATAAGCGTCAGCCCATCAGGTCAACGAGTGTGAAGATTTATACTATTGATTCGAGTATGGAAGAGTAAGGTCGCATTTGGCACGACTGAAAACTGATATACCTCAAACTGCTCTTCCACCCTAGTTTTGGACACCATGAGAGAAAGAACTATCTTTTGTACTACTGGTTTTCGACGGTTTACCGGCATTTCAATGAAACAAATTATAGTCAAATACATATATATATATATATATATATATACCATGAATAATAAACTTACCTTAAAAGGTTGACAAAGATGAGAACAAATAGTAGGAATGAGACCATCTTGAGCCATAGCATAACTAATTCTTGGTGCAGCAACTAATGATGTAATTAAACAAGCAATTAATCCAATTAATGATCCAACACCAACAAAATAAAACATTCCAGTTCGTACATTTTCTGGTCCACCATTTAGTGTATTACCTTTTAATGCACTTAAAAATGAACTTTCGGTACTAATAAGAAACCAAGGGTAATACAAAGTTAATGCTAATGAAGATAATGTGGTCAAAATCGCTACAATTATAACGGCTACAATATTCGCTCTAGGTAAACTATAACTAGGATTTTTGGCTTCTTCTGCACATGTTGATATTGCATCAAATCCAATGAATACATTAAAACAAATTGCTGTACCACCTATTAAACCTGGTATTCCAAATGGTAAAAAGTTTGGATTTGGCGAAAATTTATCTACTGTAATATTGGGTGAAGTGATATACAAATATTCTGTTTTGCTGTATACAAACATATAGATTGATGTTACTGTTAATACACCAACATTTACAAAAATTGAAACTGCTGTCACTTTTGCACTGCCACGAACTCCACAACAAGATATAGCTGACAACAAAATAATCAGCAATACACCGATAAAGTCATAATATTCAGCTAATACACCACCTGGATGAGATAATCTGTAAAACAAAGTAATTAACCAAATAGCATTAGAGATTAGTTACCTTAATACATATTTATAAATAGCTTATCAAATTCGAAGGTATTTTTAGTTTTAGATTCAGCTATAAAAGTCGATTGATAGTTTCCACATTGGTTTGGATCTTTAGAAAGATATTTATAGGGTCAATCAAAAATAATGAGACATTGTTTAACGGTTAAAGAACCTGAATTTTAATTAATTAGTTGTAGACTTAAACTTTTTCTGGGCTAGGGAGGAATGATGTTCGCTTTGTGGAAAAATGTAATGTCCTACACAGAATGTTTGAAGGCTCTCTGAGGTCACTGTTTGTATGTAAATTCTTAAGTCCATGAACATCATACTCGTGTTAGCGTAGACGTTATTTAGTCTCATATAATTGAGATAGAAAGTATATTGAATACATATTACATTTGTCACATGAATCACCGTCTGATTTACATGTATGATTTGAGGATTGTATCTGCTACAGCTATCTAAAGCAGATTTAAAAATACAAACATGCAACTGTTAAAACCATCTCAACTTATGTAATTTTGGGAAATACTCTTTGTAGATCAAGAAAAACATGTACACAGTAAACTTTACGTATATCCAAATAGATATATTATCTTTTGTTTCTGAAGTTACAACTAACACACAATTACAAAAACGCTCCATATAAAATCGCTTCGTTTTGACAGTCTACTTAACTAGATAACAATATTGTACTGAAACAGTTATCGAATTTAGGTAAGAACCACGCTAAACAATTTAGTGAAATAAACAGAAAAGAAGACATTTTACTACGGCTACGGGACAATGACACCTTAATCCCAATAAAATAGCAAGATTTTTTAAACTGGGTATTGGGACTTCCGTCAAAGGACATAACAGTTTAGAAACCTCAAGGTAAAAGTAATAAAACTAACCACAATCGAAGAAATATTAACATATGTTTAGACTCAGGTAATATCGAAGTCTATAATCTGGCTGGAATTACATAGCAGAGTGAAAACGATCGGGTTTATACTTCATTCACTTTTTGGTTTGTCAAAATTCAAGTAGTATCATCTCAAAGTACTACGGAGCTATTATTTCTTGAGTGATTCTTTATCTTTCTGATTGCAAAGGCTATTTGAGTATGTCTGATGAAACCATATTTTCTTTAGGTGTGTGTTCTTTAGTAACGATTATTCCAATAGCTAGCATAGGGTCGTGGAGACTGTTGAGTTTTAATTGAGATCATGAACCGATCAATTTTAAGCCACCATTGAAAACCTGGAAGCACTGGACGGCCGTTTTGTTGAAGTTAGACATCAAAACCGTTGATGCCGATTCAGTGGTCTAGAGGCTATGCGTTCGCGCACGTGACCGAAGGTCCTAGGTTCGAGTCTCTTGAATACTCACTGCTGAAGAGTCCAATACTTTGACTAAACAGTCGTTCATTGCTTCTAAGTTTTCAATGGGGGTCTAAAATTAACTGGTTCATGATCTCAATTATTTCACTTACTGAAAGGGCATTTTTTATAAGATTATTTTAATAGATATGGAGTGAAAGTAGGGGTAATTTCATCGTATACGACGGAGCTGTTTGTTAGATGCACATTATATGTTCAGTAAAGTTTCGGCAACGAGGTCTACAAAACGATATATATAATGTAGTTTTCGATTCCTGGTAATCCTGTTGTGCTGAGGAGTTGTGTGAGACAACTGTTTAATGCTCCTTGTTTTTTTAATGCTTGCCTCGCTAGAATTAGTCTGAGATGCATATGTACCAGAGAATTAATGTTACAATTATAATAAACAATTAAGGAAAATTTTTAAGTAAATTAGATGAAGATTATACCTACCTACCAACATTGTGTATTGTCCATTTACTTATATTATTGTCTGCAAGAGTGTCAAGCATACTACTCCAACATCTTGCAACAAGTGATATACCTAGTATATACTCAAGTAATATTGCCCATCCAGTTATAAAAGCAGGAAATTCACCCATGATAAAATATGTGTATGTATATGAAGAACCAGCCTAAATGAGATGAAGAAAGTAAAAATGTAACAAAACGTTCTCTAAAAATAACAAAACCAATCAAAAATCTGTTATGAAATCAAGAAATTGATGATAAAAATTTGCTTCAAACGAGTATGAACATTTAATATTTAACAGTTGAAATCATAAGTCAGTTGAAGCTAGACTGTCATCGAAAACCTCGAAGCAATGGACGGCCGTTTCGTCCTATTGTGGGACTCTTCAGCAGTGCGCATCCACGATCCCGCACTCACGAGATTCGAACCCAGGACCTACCAGTCTCTAGCCAAAGCCCTTGACCGATAAACCACTGAGCCGGCATCCGACGGTGTTAATGTCTAACTTCAACCAATCCACGATTTCGAGCGACCGTTCACCAATTGTCTTCAGTGAGTTGATATCTCTACAACAGACTTGGTAGAACTCCACTGGCCACTGCTTCCCACTAGAACTCAATGAAATATCTCTTGAAGTCAGTCACTAGTGAGCATATGATTATAGATCAGAGGGGGTTTTGTGGAGAATTTAGTATTTTCGCAGTTGAAATCACGAGTCCAGTGCTTCCAGGTTTTCGATGGTGGTCTAGCTTCAACTGACTCATGATTTCAACTGTGAAAATACTAAATTCTCCACAAAACTCCCTCTGATTTAATTTTTAGACAAATATCTGTTTTAGAGAGGAATAATAGGGAGTTTTGGATTGATCCCTCAGTGAACAAACATTAATGGTAGTCATGATAACAATTAAGGAAAGTAGATCAGTTCCACATTTCGACTTAATTTTTCCGATGGTTTTTTGTAAAAGCTTGATAATATAGCAACATATTTTTGGAATGATCTATTATTCATAATTGTACGTAGAAAAACAAACAAAAGTAATACAGTATAACTACATTACTTACTAAATAACCTGCCGAATACTATATACAACCAAATAATAGTGTACAGTTTACCTGTTATTATGAAAATAATGATAATTCATGTAGAAACCCCTATCATTGCTAAAAATTAGCTATCAACCTAAAATGTTTTTGATTTAAGTTATTAAAATATCATTAAAATAACTCATAATGTCATTGAATAAGAAAAAGAGAATTCAGCGAAGAAAATTTTTCTTTTCGACGAAATCATTTACTTAAGCTGTACATTCGTATATATAGTTATATGGAAAATATATGTCTACAGGAGGCTAGGAAAGATTGGATTATAAATTGATTCGACAATAAATAACAAATGAGCAGAGATGGATAGTGACTAGCAGTGGAATCCAGGACGCGCGTTTCGTCCTATTTGGGACTCGTCAGCTGGATGTACCCGTATCTCAGAGTTGATATTCACTCTAGAACTCAGCAGTGCATAAAATATTGATTTGACCTCCCCTTTGATCCGGTCCCTTTGACTCTATAGATTATTTTAAAAGACGAGTCTTTTGAAGCAATGTGTCCACAGTTGATCAGGTGCTCTTATATCGAACTAGTTATCTTTTTACATTCTCCTTTTTAAGAGCCAAGCCGGATAGTGTTCCGAGATGTGTTTGGAAAGCGATCGCTTTGTGCGGCCTATGTAAAGTGCTCCACATGAGCAAGTAAATTTATAGATACACATCGATGTGGCCCAAAGCGAAAGTTTATCCTTAACACACACCCCAATTGTAGGCCGGCTAGAGAAAAGGATTCGAAGCTTGGCTGTGTAGAAAGTTTTATTCAACGATTTTGAAATCCGTTTATTCAGGATTTCAGCAGCGATATTAAAATGTCGTTGTAAAGACTAGAGTCTAATAATGGGGGGAGAAAAATTCATGTACATTTTTATAATGGAGTGTTTTTTTGGTTCCTTTCAACTCTCAACAAATTGTGAATTGATTTTCCAATTTTTAAAATAGATTCAATTATAATTGATTCAGTAAAAAGTGTCAACACTCAATAAGTTGAATTTCGATTCAACTTTGCCACCTTTCTTATCACATTTTAGGAACGTTTTCGATTAATTCTAAATGCTCGGCCACCATTTTTGATTTTATACTATGCTATTTTAGGTAATTCATTATTTTCATAGTTGAAATCATTAGTCAATTGAAGCTGGACCACCATGGAAAACCCAGAAGCACTGGATGGCCGTTTCGTCCTATTGTGGGACTCCTCAGCAGTGCCCATCCACGATCCCGCATTGCCAGATTTGAACCCAGGACCTACCAGTCTCGCGCCAGAGCACTTAACTGATAGACCACTGAGCCGGATTAGTTGAAGTTAGACATTAACACCATCGGATGCCGGCTTAGTGGTCTGTCGGTTAAGTGCTCTAGCGAGAGACTGGTAGGTCCTGGGTTTGAATCTCTCGAGGCGAGATCGTGGATGGGCATTGCTGAGGAGTCCCACAATAAATCGAAACGGCCATCCAGTGCTTCCAGGTTTTCCTTGATGGTCTAGCTTCAATTGACTCATGATTTCAACTATGAAAATACTGAAATCTCCACAAAACCCTTTCTGATAATAATTCATTAAAATATTAGTTTAAAGCTTAAGGACAATTATTCTATAGATACAGCTTATGGAAGTATATTATAGTGTTTTTTTTGTGTAATTGTACTTTTAATAAATTATTCACGTTTCTTCAATTGTAGGAAATCGACATAAGTAGTATTTATCGTTCATTGTATATTAGTTTTCTACGATTGCTTTACAGTGATAATTATTCATCGCAATACATACCACTTTAATGACTATGGGTTCAACTATCGATCGTCAAGAAAGTTACGTAGCTAAGTAGTGATCGACTGAATTTATCATGTTCATTAGATTTCACTTGATAAATGATTACTAAACTTGTCAGTGATAAGAGAATTAATATACTGTAGACGATGTTATATAGACTAGCCAATGTAATGTTTTCATTGTCTTCATACCTTATTTATATTTTGACTAGAAAAGCAGCCTCTTATTTAAATGCAAATGTGAATCGCGTAGCTAATCATTAATTCATTATGGTCAGCTTTGATATCTGTTTAATTATTGAATATAACAGTCAATGATAAATTAGTAGTACAGTTACAAGGTAAGTTTCGGCTAGCGAATTTCTATGAAGTTAAAAGTGACAATTTTCTTACCTTTGGTATACGACATGCTAATTCAGAATAGTTTAGAGAATTAAGTAATGCCACAAAACTAGCCAATATATACGCCAAAAATACTGCAGGCCCAGTTCGTCTATTCATTACAGCACCGGTAAGTACGTATATACTTCCACCAAGCATGGATCCTGGAAAACAAAACAAGTAATAATTTCCGTTGTAGGTGTGTAAGACATATGAATTTAGTCAAATCAGAATTTTTCGCAAATCTCCCAAGTAAAATATGTAGCTCGGATCATGATGAGGCATGGTATTCGATTAAATAAGTTGATATAGACTTCCCATTCATTAAGCGACAGTTGTTATGGTGAAAACTTATTTTTTGAAAATACAAACGTACAAACTTTAAGCATGTAACCTTTGCTAGCGTAACTGTGAAGGTATAGATTGGTGATTTAGGCGCTTGACTTACAACCAAAAGGTCACAGGTTTGAATACCATTCTATCTATTTTGGTTTAGGCAGCCGGATAATATTACTAGCTCTAACACAGAAACTTGTACTTGGTAAACGATTTATCCATAATAAATTACATTAAATTAGCATCCTAACTCATACAGTTGTACAGGTTTTGATACATAACATCAGACAGACTTTCACAAGACAAATTTACGTAAGTCGCATCTTAGTTTGTGTATCTGAAGGAGACTGGGAGTGGATAAGTTTGATTATTTGCCATAAACTTATGCATGCAATACTTTCTGACGTTATATTTGGTACTAGTTTAATTCGAACGCACGATCTACCAGTTCTACACTTCATGCCATCTTGTGATGAAAGATTTCTTTCAATTAAAACGCCTCTAGATTTAGACAGAAGATTTTTGGATTAAAGTTGTCGAGGAAATGTTAAAGATTAAGGGAGGAGACGAAGCAGTTATTGTTACGGATACAGGTTTGCAGTTTTTGTAGATGTCCAAGTTTCATCTCCGTACATTAGAACTGTCTTGACGTTCGTATTGAAAATAGTGACTTTGATTTTGGTTGACAGACGGTTGTTTTGAGTTACATATATTCTTCAATTGTAGGGATGCTGTCCTTGCTTTGCGAATCCTTGCCCTTAGGTGTGCATCAGATCCTTCATGTACATTGATGATGCTGCTGACCAGGTAGGTAAGTGAGCGTTCCCATCTGTTCTAGAGTATCTTCATCAAGTGTGATTGGGCTGGTGTTCTCCATGTTGTATTTGAGGATAATGGTTTTTCCCTTGTGTATTTTGAGGCATACTACTGCAGAGGCTACCGCTACATTATTTATCTTCATCTGTATTTGTATGTGTGTATAGGATAGGAGGGCTAGGTCATATGCGATGTCCATGTCGTTTAATTGATTCTGAGATGTCCATTGTATTCCATGCCTCCTGTCAGATGTAGAGGTCTTCATAATCCAGTCAACTATCAGAAGAAAGAGGAAGTGTGAGAGTAAGTAGCATTGTTTGTCTTTGGTCCTTACTGGAAATGCATCTGTCAGCTATCCTCCATGCTCGACTTTGTAGTGTAGTCCATCGTATGAGTTTTGGATAATGTTGACAATCTTCTCAGGAATTCTATAGTGTCGAAGAAGTTTCCATAATGTGAGATCGATCTGTTTTATTAAGTAAGTACCAATAACCAATCACTGTTCATCACATCACAGTATATATCATTATGACATTAACTGTTTCTTGATTATACATGTTTGTGTGGTCTGTTGTACTAATCAGTGGATTATTTCGAGCACTTATCTGCTTCTATATATATCATAGCATCAAACGCTTCATCAGTGTTGTTTTTCATCTGTCATCTCAATCAGTGGTTATGTAATTTTATAAGAGTCACAGATCGATTCATTCAGTAGAAAAAAAAAGTAGATCGAATAGAAATAATCATAACTTCGAGAAGAGTTAACAAAAGCAAAACATACAAAGAATATTACAAAAATAGCTTGTTCGTTTCTTTGCCTTACTCATTTATGAATAATAATTTATTACATAATGGTATACGTGATAATTGAATCTATTAATTTTGTATTTTTCAATATATTATTGAAATCAATAAGTATTAAATCAATGGAATTTATTATACCGAACGAATATTATATAACAACAACAACCAAAAATTGGATATGCGGGTTGACTGGTAAACCAGAAAAATATGAATGAGCTTTTTTAACAGTGAATTAATATGACAACAAAGTATACTGTATGAGCTAAACTCTATCTAAAATTATTTTTGTCGTGTGAAATAAAAATGATTATTTGAGACAGTTTTTCAATTGTTGAAAAATTTACCGATATTGCTAACTAGTATGTTAGCTATTTATTAATAACCGGGAAGCAGTCAGTAAGTCAGTCACAACGTTGAACTTCGTGCGTTCGTACATCAGTTCGAGTTGCCATACCACATTAACACAGAGATGCAGTTGTTGATTCAAATCCCATAGTGGTGGAAGGAGTAAGAGTACAAGCATTAATGTGAAAGATTAGGGTTTGAAGATGTTATTCAAGGAGTGTAATCCAGTGAAATAAATTTGGAAGAGAAAAAAGATAGAGACATGAAGAATTCAGAAGATTAGAATTTGGTAGAACACAAAGAGTGGATGCACGTTCGCCATTGCAAACGATTTTGAGCCATGTCATTCAAGGTCTCTAACTATCGATTGCTATCATCTCGCGAATCTCAACCAGGTAGTCTACACCTACCAATATGGCTCAGTCCAATTGTCAGTGACCGGGAAGCACTGGACAGCCATTTCGCCCTATTATGGTATTCCTCGACAGTGTATATTAATGAACCCAGGACCTTTGGCCTCTTGGAGAACCTTCAACTTCTAGTTCAATCCGCAGCATTGAGCAGCGATTTTCACAGGCTTGTAGAAAGTCCCTCAAATATGGCAACTAGAGCATGTTATTGAAATGAAAGTTATACCGAAATCTCACCACAGCCAAAAGTTGTTCTAACTTATTTTGCCCATTAAATGTTGTATGAAGTTATAAAATCTGTGAGGTCACTAAAAATACAGTGCTCTCGAAAACCCGAAACACTAAGTCCGCTCTGCTAGCAACTTCAACTAAGAATTGTCATGTGTAAACTTGTCAACATTTATTGATTGAATTCGAAGTTAATTTTTCCTATTTCTAGTTTAAATGAAATGCTTTTAATGAATTTAAAATAACAAAAGAAACACATTGTATCAGTAAACTGAGACAGTTAAGCGAAGAAAATATCCTCCACAGTGATATTATTTATCAAATGTGGTACTGTGGTGCGGTCTACTTATATCCATATAAGTAGTATATGGCGATGGCAGAAGACCGATAAGGAGAGAACTGAAATGAAGCGCAATTGGTAGGAACATGCATGAACAATGGAATTAGAAAAGATGAACTGATATTTACAGAAGAAATAGTGAAAATTAAGACAAATGGTTGTTATCTTGCAAATTAACTGTTTGTTGTATGGTTATCAGAATTTAATGAGATAATCTGTAATTTTTATTTAAATACATTCGATTGTCCCGACCCGTGTTTTGTTCATTACAGTACGATTGTATTTGAAGTAATTTTTCGCATAGTCTATAATGAAATAGAAAACTAATGAAATCTTTGATAGAAGTATTACAAGTTAATATAAATAATCTTCAAGTTATCTATCAGTCAAAAGTTTCATAAAAATGAAAATAAAATATAGAGCAGATATGTGAAATATTGTCATTCACTTGATAAATGTGAAGAAGATAAAGATGACGAACACGTGTCAAAATTAAATGACAAAATAAGAGGAGGGATGGAAAAAACCGTGGTAAGATAGCAAATTGAAAAAATTGCTACTGAATAAAAAGATCAGGCTTAAAATGATGAACTGGTAAATCCTTTGATACGCACAAGTTTCTTATCCAGCTGCTCTAAAAACTAGCTTTTATGACTTTATCAAAAGTTTTAAAATAAAGATTTCATTGGAGACAGATGATCAGAATTTACCAGATAATCAGCATTGGAACTATTGTTTGGTTCGCCTTCGTCTCTAGATCACCATGTTGGTTAGTAGTCGAATATGAATTTGAAAATAACACGCTTTGTGTGGTCAATATAAAATGCTTCATAAGATCAAGTAACCTGTTAGATACATATTAAAGTGGCCCAAAGGAGAGATTCTTCTCTAAAATATCCTCAAGTCAAGTGTCTGGGGGAGAATATAATTCATGGTTCAACAAGATAAAAAATTTTGGTATTCAGTTTCCTAAAATCTCTTCAACGTTATCCGCTTTGAATTCAATATCCATGAATAAAGTGTTCTTAGATACCGTAGAGATTATTTCATTCAGGCACTTTAGTTTCAGGATTATGTCAATCAGTATGGGATAAGATTCATTCTTTATAATCATTTTTTGGATTTTGTTCTTCGTCAACTGCGTCCTCTGTGCAAATTCTTCTAGGTTTTGGGGATAAGAAACGTATTAGATTTTCCTTCCTACTTAATAAAAAATCATTTATGAATGTTTGTATATTACCTATCATAACATACTTACAGGCTAAGTATGAATCTTTACCCTCTCATACAAATATATCATTTTTTATTGTATGGTCATTTGTATATCTATTTATATGTAATTATCGATAGTAATTAATAAAAAAAAAAGTATCAGAACTGTCAACCAACTTTTACATGTTGAGTACTTATCATTATTACAATAGAGTATTTAGCTGAATAGTTTAGCAAATACTAATTTTGATCTCGATATTGATTTACTGATTGGTATCTTTTGTATTCAATCATATATATGTATATATATATACGTATCTCGAAAACTATTTTGGTTGAATAAAATGAAACTAATTCCAATACATTATGAACTCTATTACGTTTACTATGGTTATAGATATCTTATTGATTTTTTAAAGGAGATTAAAGGATCTTTAATCAAGTGATCATATATAGTAATAAAAAAGAGTTGTCAATTTACTTGATTTGTTATATAATAATGATTATACATTTAAACAAAAATAAATTTCTCTTTCATATTAAAGAATATTATTATTTCTACGTTCTAGGGTTGTTTTTTGTTTAACTAAGCAAACGATCTCATATATTATGTAACCAAATTCAGTTAATCAAAGATAGATAGTGGCTAGCAATGGAATCCAGGACTCTCGTTTCATTCTATTCAAACAAGTAATACTAAGTGAATTTAAACTTCACCCCATCGCATAAGCAAGTGGCTATCAGGACTCAGTAGCTGAGTGGATAATGCGATGGTGTTCGAAGCGAACGGTACAGGGTTCGAGTCCTAGAGCGAATATCAACTCTGAGATGCAGGTACATCCAGCTGACGAGTCACAAATAGGGTGAAACACGCGTCCTGGATTCCACTGCTAGCTACTATCCATCTTTACTTACCATGCTTGTGAATTTAGGCTATATCGAGGCAATACGCACAGTATACACATATGCCATTTAGAGACTGACCAGTTGCAGTCCTAAATATCGATGGGAAGATTCAAACAAACAATACTTAGTGAAATTCAGTTAATGTTTTTAGAATAGTGTCATTTAAAACATATAAAAACAAAACCTAGATTGATTAGAAGAGAAATAATTATTTTGTGTCTTTTATTTTATTTATTTAAGAAACAAAATACGAATTCAATGTCGAAGTTCTGTTTGAAAGTATAAATGAAAGTTTATAATTTGAATGACATTTGAAAAGTTAATGTTTATTTGTTGAATTTAAAGGGTTATTGAAAGATTTGAGAAAAGATATTTCTTAGGAAGAAATATTTGAAAAATAGAAGTTCTAATAAAAATTTTTTTGTTTTAATGAGTTATAGAATTCATGGAAGAAGTTGTGAAAAAGAACTTCTGATAATGAGTCTATGTTCAATTTTTATTTAACAGTATATTGGATGGTTCTCCAAAGTCGGAGAGTTAAAAAAAGCTAAACTATGTAAATGAAACTAGATTAAGTACACTAATTAGTCAATGAAGAATTTGATTAAATTACACTAAACAGTTTATTCAATCACGCAACTCAATCGGATGACGCTACATAGAAACATGACGGAACTAACTGATAAGTATTGGAGGAATTTCAAGTGTGCAGATAAATTTTAAAAAAAAATACATCTAAACCACAATAAAATTGTGAATATATGCTTGTTACTAAAAGCTATTTAACGTACTTATTCTCGTCCTAATATTTATGGTAGTTAATTACTATTTAACTTTCACTGTGTCTTGAAACACAAGTTTATGAGAAGAAGGGCAAGCAAATAGTCAAATGGTAAAACAATATATTTGGGATAATCCATTTCAGAAATTCATAAAATTGTATAGAAAATTGTTGACATAAAATAACCTTTGAATGTAGCTACAGATATTTAAAAAAAGTGTCAGTTACAAAAGCAATTTAGTATCAACTATTTTTCTATAATAATGAAAATAACGGAAAGTCAACCTAGGGGAGTTGGAAAACCCTGATTCCAAACCAATGGTGCACATGGGCTCCATTATCCTGGGGGAACAAATGGCGTATTAATCAATCGTTGTCACCGGCTACCATGGGACCACATCTCCTTACGATGCTCCACTACCTTGTGGATCAGATCTTTGTATCAAAGGCTCCGGGTATGGCGCCCTAAGAAAACCATCTGCTTCGGTTCGGGCACCCGAACAGTATCACAGTCTTCACATAAACCAAATGAGATATGTGTGGCGCATATATTTCTGGTGCCCCTTTGTACCAATATTTATGTGTTCAAATAAATAAATAAACTATAATAATGGGGATACTTCATGCCTAATCTGAATTTAATATCAACGATAGTTATGTCTAGTTGGTGTTTACAAGATCCAGTGTTCTTTTTAAGCGGAAGTCTTTTACTCTAAGTCCTTAATATACCAACGTAAAACTCTTTTACCAAGATACAAACCCATATTTCATTATTCACGATCGTTTAAAATAGTCATAATTGTTCGTTTGAAGAAAATACATTCATTTTTATTGTTGTAATTTATAAAATACACTTAATTATCATTCATAGTTTTAGAAGTTTCTGAAACTTGAGTTTTTCACTAAGAGAAGGGGTAAATTTTATATTTTAAATTTTAGATGGATTGATTTAGTAACAACAGTAGACGACTTGACCAATATCAGTGACTATATGTAATAATTGTAAAATAACTCATCGGTAACTTCTCTTGATAAATACATTCTGAACATTAGTTCACGACTCATACGTAACTAATAAAAAAATAGATGAGTGAACTTATGCAAATGTCTTGTGTGGCTAAACTTTATGACAGTGTAATCAAGGATATCATGAATCGTGAACTGAAAAAGCTTTAGCTGTCTATTTTCGCTGAAACTTTCGTTTCAGGTACAAGTCAATCGAGATCCATCACAACTACTAACTTTTCATAATGCACAACATCTTAGCTCGCCACATGGCCTTCATACCATTTAGGGAATCTTTTTCTGTTCGATCAGCAGACGGTAGTTTGCCAATGTGGCAGGTAATAAAATAATTCCACTGCTTCTGATTCAAAAATTATTGTTTCGGATCTTGGACAATTCAAACAGACACTGGTTGATTATAACATCCGTAAAGGGGGAAATATTTTGTGATATAGCTTTATAACAACCAATAAACGTACCTAGGTATCAAATAAATTAAAGTAGTGGACAATATAATTAGGACGATATTGTATCATATCGTCTTCATCATCGTTCAAATATGGAAGCTGATGTGGACGGTTACTACTATTTAGTTTTCGCTACTACTAGTTTTACCACTTACCCATATCTTTTGTCATACTATAACACCAGTCGTTACTTACTTACTTACTTACTTACGCCTGTTACTCCCAATGGAGCATAGGCCGCCGACCAGCTTTCTCCAACCCACTCTGTCCTGGGCCTTCTTTTCTAGTTCTTTCCAGTTCTTGTTCATTCTTCTCATGTCTGTCTCTATTTCTCGGCGTAATGTGTTCTTTGGTCTTCCTCTTCTCTTCTGACCTTCAGGATTCCATGTGAGGGCTTGTCTTGTGACACAATTGGGTGATTTCCTCAAAGTGTGCCCAATCCACTTCCACCGCTTCTTCCTGATTTCTTCCTCCGCTGGAATCTGGTTTGTTGTCTCCCACAGTAACTTGTTGCTGATAGTGTCTGGCCATCGGATCCGAAGTATCTTGCGTAGACAGCTGTTAATAAACACTTGTATCTTCTGGATAATGGCTTTCGTAGTTCTCCACGTCTCTGCCCCATACAGAAGAACTGTCTTGACATTTGTATTGAAAATTCTAACCTTGGTGTTGGTTGACAATTGTTTTGAGCTCCAGATGTTTTTCAGCTGTAGGTATGCTGCTCTTGCTTTGCCGATCCGCGCCCTCACATCTGCATCTGATCCACCGTGTTCATCAATGATGCTGCCCAGATATGTAAAGATTTCCACATCCTCCAAAGCTTCTCCGTCAAGTGTAATTGGATTGGTGCATATTGTATTGTATCGAAGAGTCTTGCTTTTCCCTTTGTTTATATTGAGACCTACTGCTGCTGAGGCTGCTGCTACACTGGTCGTTTTCTCCTGCATTTGTTGTTGCGTTTGTGATAGAAGAGCCAGATCATCCGCGAAGTCTAAATCGTCAAGCTGCATCCTGCCTGTCCATTGTATCCCGTGCATTCCTCCAGATGTTGACGTCTTCATAATCCAGTCGATCACCAGGAGAAAGAGAAAGGGTGAGAGTAGGCAACCTTGCCTAACACCGGTCTTTACCTCGAACGAGTCGGTGAGTTGTCCTCCGTGGACGATTTGGCAGTTTAGTCCATCATAGGAGTTCCGTATGATGTTGACTATCTTCTCAGGCACGCCGTAGTGTCGAAGAAGCTTCCATAGTGTCGTCCTGTCCACGCTATCAAATGCCTTCTCGTAGTCGATGAAGTTGATGTAGAGTGATGAATTCCATTCGATTGATTGTTCCACAATGATACGTAGAGTTGCGATTTGATCTGTGCACGATCTATCCTTACGAAATCCAGCTTGTTGATCTCGAAGTTGAGCGTCCACGGAATCCTTCATCCTGTTTAACAATACTCGGTTGAAGACTTTTCCTGGTATTGAGAGGAGAGTGATGCCCCTGTAGTTGTCGCACTTGCTCAGATCGCCTTTCTTTGGTATCTTGATGAGAAGTCCTTCTTTCCAGTCTGTTGGTACATGTTCTTCGTCCCAAATCTTACTGAAGAGGATGTGGAGTATCTTGGCAGTTGCTGTTACATTTGCTTTCAGTGCCTCTGCCGGGATGTTGTCTGGTCCCGCTGCTTTGCCACTCTTGATTTGTCTAATGGCCATGCTGATCTCTTCAATTGTTGGTGGGCCAATATCGATTGGGAGGTCTGTGGGTGCTGCTTCGATGTTGGGTGGGTTCAGTGGAGCTGGTCGATTCAAGAGTTCCTTGAAGTGTTCTACCCACCTGTTTCGTTGTTCTTCAGTGTCGGTGATTACTTTGCCTTCCTTGCTTTTCACTGGTCTTTCTGGTTGACGGTAATTTCCAGCAAGTTTCTTTGTTGTATCATACAGTTGTCTCATGTTTCCCTCTCTTGCAGCCTTTTCCGCTGTCATCGCTAAATCTTCCACATATTTACGTTTGTCGGTCCTGATGCTCCTCTTCACTTGCTTGTTTGCCTCTGTGTATTCGGCTTGTGCCTTGGCTTTTTCTGCTCTTGTTCGGCTGGTATTGATTGCTACCTTCTTGTTCCTCCTTGCTTCAATCTTATCCAGTGTACCAACAGTGATCCATTCCTTGTGATGGTGCTTCTTTTGGCCCAGAACCTCCTGACATGTTGAAACGATTGCCTCCTTGATACCTTTCCAGCTGCTCTCTATGGTGGTTCCCTCTCCATTGAGTAGGTCATGAAAGGCCTCGAACCTGTTGCTGAGGGCTATGTTAAATTCGTTGAGTTTGTCAGCATCTCGAAGAAAGGCCGTGTTAAACTTTTGTGATGTTGTCCGCGCCATTGTCCAGTGCTTCTTGAGTTTTAGTTTCATCTTGGCGACCAGAAAATGGTGATCGGATGCTATATCAGCTCCTCTTCTGGTTCTCACATCCTCCATCGTCCTCCTGAACTTTTTGTTGATGCAGACATGGTCGATTTGATTTTGTGTAGTGTGATCCGGTGAAATCCAAGTGGCTTTGTGTATGTTTTTGTGTGGGAATATGGTGCCACCTATGACCAGTTTATTGAAGGCACATAGGTTTGCAAATCTCTCACCGTTTTCGTTCCTTCCTCCCAGTCCATGTTGTCCCATGACGTCTTCGTATCCAGTGTTGTCCTTTCCAACCTTGGCATTGAAATCTCCCATTAGAATGGTCAGGTCCTTGGTTGGGCACTTCTCGAAGATTGACTGCAGCCTATCGTAGAATTGGTTTTTAGCGTCTTCATCGTAGTCGTTGGTCGGCGCATAGCATTGGATGACGTTCATTGTAATGCCCTCTCTCTTTGTTTTGAAGGAGGCTTTGATGATCCTCGGTCCATGAGATTCCCATCCTATAAGTGCATTTTGTGCTTTTCTAGACAGCATCAATGCCACTCCTTGTGTATGTGGGGCATTTTCTTCTTCATGACCGGAGTATAACAGAAGTTCTCCTGAAGACAGTCGTTGTTGTCCAACCTGCGTCCAATGTGTTTCACTGATTCCAAGCACTTCCAGGTTGTATTTCCTCATTTCCGCAGAAATTTGGAAGACTCTGCCGGTCTCCCACATTGTCCGGACATTCCATGTACCTATAAAAATTGTCGCTCTGGTTGTAAGAAGGTGCATCGGCCTCATGACTTCCGAAGGAACTCGGCTTTCATCATGAGACGTCGTTTTTCCTTCTACTCCCAGGGCAGAGTTTGAATGGTTTGAATGATTTTTTCTGGTTAGCGTTTTTTTAGCGAGTTGATTTTCTACGGGATGGGGTCGCTAACCCCATGCCCAACCCTCCTCCTTTGTATGGGCTTGGGACCGGCAGTAGCCCCTGGAGGAGCTACAGGCGGAGTTAACACCAGTCGTTATGTGATAGATAATTCAAGAGAAATGAGTTGAGGTAGACACCTCATAAGTTACCCGTCCATATTGACATTCTTACCTTTTATTTCAGGTCCAGAAAGTCACTCAGATTCCAGAAAACGGTCATCAGCAATTTATTAACTTAACAGTTTACGAACATCTGTTTCTAAATGTCAACGGCTAATACCGATAAATGTGAAGGTTGTAAAAATACTTGCAAAAATCAAGGGATATTAAATAATACTGGTACCCACCTAACCTAGACGAAATATCTGTAGATAATTACGAAAATGATGAATCACTAGACTTGTGTTTTTCATCAAGAGGTATAATGATTTCGGAATCTGTATAAAAGAATTAGAACTAAACAATTGCTTTAGCTGTGTTGTATAGTACTAAAAAGTTTAACCTTATTCATTCAAGGACGCATGATTCGTAACGTTGGATTTTCTTTCAGAGACCGTTCGTTAACTTGATTATAGAAACAATCAAAAGTGTTCATATTATTAACTGAAAATATGTAGGGCTTACTGATTGATTATTATCGAACAGACATCATAAAACCAAGACGGATTATAAGAATTTCTTGGAGGTTTTTAGTAACATTTCTCAAGCTGATTTTACGAAGATTTTGGATTTCATAAAATTGTTTACAGGAATAAATAAACATCAAACATACTCACACAATCTTGTGATGACAGCGAGAAATACAGCTAAGTGGATATCTCGGTCATCCGTTTACGGAATAGAAAAGACATTGTTAAGGTTTTCACTGCCTGTAATACTTATGTATACAATAAAGTATTTGAATGTAGCTTCCTTTTAATTTAAGTAGCTAAAATGGTCAGTTTGCCACACCTAAATGGTGCACACAGTGTAATAAAGATTATTGATTACAAATTTCGTAAGGCATGTATACGGATGTAAACTACTTCCTACATCGAACTTTATGAATCACTTTCAGGCTATAACACAGCCTTTAAAAGGTTTAGTGTTGAGATACTTATGAAGATAATTTATCATTGGTTTTATCTAGTACATTATGAATAAAAGTGGTTACAGATAACTCCATTCCTTGCACTGATGTATGCACGTAACTATGAACAAAATTTAACAAGAATATTTTATTTCTCAGCTACAAGCAAATAATATGAATGATTTGCTTCGAAAGTCAGACCATCGCTAATGAGCTTTAGCCAGGAGGCATTAAAAAGCTTAGATACATTATATTTTGATGAAAACCCCTGGAAACTTAAAAACGAATTCAGTGAAATATCGTTTAATGTGATTTGTCGTAATAAATAGATTTCATCTGCTGTTAGATACAATATAAACGATCGTCGGGGTCATCATATTTATTACTGTTGGGGTCAGATAAACATAAAATCGAGCACTTACTTACGCCTGTTACTCCTCGTGCTCGAGCATAGGCCAACCATCAGCGTTCTCCATCCAGGTCTGGCCTGGGCAATACTTTATAGTTTTCTGAAGTTGCTATTCATTCTTTTTATATCTGCTTCCTATTCAAGACGCACTGTGTTATTTGGTCTTACTCTTTGCCATTCCACTTCAAGATGCCAAGTAAGCGCTTGACTCGTGATTCAGTTTGGTGATTTCCGTAATGTGCATCTTATCCACCTTCAGCGCCATTTCTTAATTTCCTCCTCCGATGGAAGCTGGTTTGTTCTCTCCCACAGTAGGCTGTTGATGATGGTATCCGACCAACGGAAATTGAGTATCTTATCTAGACAACTGTTTACAAACACTTGTACTTTTATGATGGTGGTTGTAGTAGTTCTGGAAGTTTCAGCTCCTTACGGTAGAGCTGTCTTGATGTTCACATTAAAGATTATACCATTGAAATTGGTTGAGAGACAGTTGTTTTGGGTTGCATATGTTGTTCAATTGTATGAATGCTGTCCTTACTTTTCCAATCCTCGCATTTATGTGTGCATCAGATCCTCCACGTTCATCAATGATACTGTCCAGACATGAACGTGAACGATTGCACCAATCGGTGATGCTACTAACCAGGTAGATAAGTGAAAGTTCCCACATTTTCCAGAGTTTCTCCATCAAGTGTGATTGGGTTGGTGTTCTCCATATAGCATTTGAGGATAACGGTCTTTCCCTTGTGTATATTGAGGACCTACTGATGTAGAGGCTGCTGCCACTCTGTTGAAAACTTGTCCCGGTACCGATTGCAGTGCGATGTCTGTTTAGTTAATTGTCACACTTGCTCAGATCTCCTTTCTTTAATAACTTGATGATGTATTGTTCTTTCCAGTGTGTCGGTGGCACTTGTTCTTCATCCCAAATCTTCCTGAATAGAACGTGGGACATGTTTGCAGTTGCTTGTGTGTGTGAGTTCAGTGCTGCAACTGGTATATTGTTATGTCCTGCTGCTTTCCCACTCTTGATTTGTCTGATTACTGGACATCCAGATTTTTTCGATTGTTGATAAAATGACATTGATACATAGATCTATGTGTGTTGCTTCGATGTGCAGTGGATTCAGTGGAGCTGATGTATTCAGTAGTTCCTTGAAATGCTCTACCCATATGTTCCTCTGTTCTTAGATCTCCCTGATTGTCTTTCCTTCTTTGTCCATGATTGATCTCTCTGATTTACTATATTTCCCTGCTAGTTTCTTCGTTGTATCACATAGTTGTTTCATATTTCTTTCTCTTGAAGCTTTTTCCTCTGTCGTCACTAGGTGTCCCACTTATTTCTGCATGTCAGTCCTGATGCTCTTCTTCACTTGCTTGTTTTCTTCTGCGTACTCTGCCTGTGTCATGACTTCCTCTGTTCTTGTTCGGCTGTTGTTAATTGCTGTCTCTTTGTCCTTCGTTTCTTGAATCCAAAACACGGTTTCTGTCGAGATTTATTACATATGCTGATACTCCTTACGACACAGCAGTTTCCGACACATAAGAGTATGGGCTTCTTTGATCCATTTTCAGTTGTTCTACATAGTGGTTTCTTCTTCCAGTAGATCCTTTTACGGCTTGAAACCAGTTGTTGAGAGCTATCTTGAATTCGTTGAGTTTGTTAGTATTTCGAGTGAAGGCTGTATTGGACCTTTATAATACTACTTCCACCGTTTTTCATTGCTTTTTTAGTTTCAGTTACATCCTGGCAACCATCCCGTTTCCTACTGGGTGATGATGATGAGCCCTTGTGCATTACTCTCAGTCTACTCCGTTTCGGGACCGGTAGTTATCTTAGAAGAGTTGCAGGCGGAGTTATAAAATTGAGTATATAATGATTTTTGAGAAATTTTCGATGTAGATAGTCACATAGAATAACATACATGCGGTTTTCATTTCAGTAAAAATTTGTTTTAATCCCTCTCAAAAAACTGATATGTATATAGACTAAAAACTCACCTAATCCATATGCTATCAAATCCACTGTTGTTAAACATCGGTTCATGCCAGTTTTAAGTATTTCTTTCATATCACGTCCTATTTCCTTTTTACGAAACAATCCGGAAGCCACAGCTTTTCCATACTCCTCACAACATTCACATTTTTTACGTTTCTGATCGAACATTAATATATTTGGCCAACGATAGATGAGAAATCAATAAGAGTTAATTAGGAAATAATATGTATCTGATTCACTTAGTAATATGTTTGTGTGACATTATTTGAATAAATTGAAGTTTGATATTCCTAAATGCAGTTCCTTCCTTTTGATTGGTTTATTTAAAGTCGGAATTTTATTGGATAATACAAAATGGAAATAATAGCTTGTTTACTTTAAGTATATATACATATTGACCTCGTATGTGCTTGAAGCACGTTATTATATGTCTTTATAAGTATTGATTATAGTCAAAGAGAAATGAACATGAACCTACATGCTTGTACATTTCCTTGTATATATTTTTCATCAATCATTATTTGTATGACATATGACAATAAACAAGTTTTGTCTGTGTTATTTTTAACAGGATTGTTTTGTATACCTCTGAAAGTATATTGAAAGTACATATATGTTTATCATTATAAATATAATCCTAAGTTTATTTAAATCATGTACTGTAATGATATTTGGACCTAACTTATTCAATGTGTTCTCTCTTAATTAAACGATTCTTGAAAAGCAGAACAAAACATCTGATTTCTGATTGTATAAATTACGTCAGTTTATGATTTAGTGTATTTTCAGGATATTATTTAATGTATTAAAAAGATACATAACAAATATATTTTTCTGTTTCTACGATAAAAGAAATAAACAGTGATGAAATCTTCGTTTATTGTTATAACTTGTGGCCGAGCGAATGCCTTGTTTGCGTATGACATGATAAAACCACCTATCAGAGAACAATAAATTTATCGATCAGATCAATAATACACAATAGCCGTATGAGCAGTTTTGAGTACTTATTAGTCCTGCTATCTGTCTAGCCCAGCCAGTTAAGTTCAGAACACCAATAACAGCCTCTGCAATATGAATCATTGTTCTCGAACATACTGGGTTTATATACCAAACAAACTGACCACATCATACCATAAAATAGAAAATAACATTTGTACAAGATTTGGTCAAATGTGGCTGTGAATAGGGGGAACGGTAATTAATGGACTGGGTATAACTGAAGAATGGTAAATCGTATAATAATAGTCTATGGATCAAAATAAAGATTATAATAAGAGGGAAACGAATATGAATAGTTTAGTTACTTAACAATTATATAATAGGAAATATACATATTACATTGGTCCATAAATAGTTTACCATTCATAATTCTCCACAGGATACAACATTTATTATTTAAACATCCAGTTTTTCATTAAACCCCTTCTGATATTAAACTACTCGTTTTTATTCCCTTAAAATAAATTGATGAAAACCATAGAACTGACATGAATGTTTTGTGATTTACAATCCATGTTTCCAAAGTGTTTCATTTTTGTCTGTTATAAAAATTTAATTCATAAAAGTTTATATACGGTAAATAGTAACCTTCTTTTTTTCTACCTAAACCATTAGCTATTTCTTCTTAAGTACCCAAGTCATAATCTTTGTATGTTTAAACATTTCGGTAGCTGTATAAGACGGAAACATCATAGTCTTAGAACAGCACAGTTAAAGAGTAAAATTTTAACTTTTTATTAGAAATAAACATAGTAATAGAGGTTTATGTTTATACATTGATAGTTTGTGTAAATTATTACATTATCTATCCAATATAACTGATCATCTGTAGATTAAAGTGAATAATGATTTACTCACTTATAGAAGTTATTTGTAACCTATTTTCTTTCATTCACGTACCAACATGTATATGTTTAGATAACTCAGAAACCTTATTTCTAAGATGATTAACTACCCGAATTTGTTTTGTAAATTAAGTTAGCTGTCATGAGTAAGCTGAATATAATATTTAACATGTATACATATCCCCTTGAATTAATCGGATCTAATGTAATAACAACAGCTGTGGTAACATGTTTACGCACGTTGACAAGTCTAGGTTTAAAATAATTCACTGATTACACTAGTTTGTTTATAACCTTGAATTTATTTAGTTCTTGAGTTATGTATTCGAAACTGTGTCATTGAAAACACTATTTGAACATAAGTTATAAAACTGAATCGATATGAAAATAATGATATTTTTGAAGCTAAGCATCAAATTATTATCATTACTATTACCTTTGAAACCATGGAAGTATAAAAGCAATTGATTTATTGAAATAAATACATCATTAAGTACTCATAATTTGACTCTGATACATCGACGACACGTACGTCCAAGAATACTGGAAAGAACAGAAGATCGAAAACTTGGATGAGAAGGACAACTAAAAGAAGGGAACGCCACAACAAACCAGTTGTCAGGCTACAAATGGACTCAAGGAGAAAATCTTATTCTGGGGTGTTAGGACGGCCTTTGAGAAGCATGACGGAGCCTCCAGAAGTCCTAAATGAGCTAAAGAGTTTACACCCAATCAGAACCTGATGGAGTTGCCTAGAATATCAACGTGGTATGCTGTGATTGGACGCTAGCATAACTTGCCTCCTTGCGAATTCGCTGAATTATAATTATGATAGATGAAGCTTATACTGTTTGTTACAACATTCTGTTGTCAATCTCCCATAACTTTCTTTGGCTTTGGATTCAGTGTGTGACGGAGGAGATTTTTGATGATTTTCAAAATCAACAAGCAGAATGCAAATTTTTCATAGTTGAAAGCGTGAGTCAATTGAAGCTAGACCACCATGGAAAACCTGGAAACACTGGACAGCCGTTTCGTCCTATTATTTATGGACCAACCAATCAGATACAAAATAACAGGTCTCGGGATTTGGCGCGAAATTCATTCATCCATCTGGCTATATAGAGTTTGGCATTATAGCTAATGCCAGTTCGTGACGAAAACCCGACGTCTAATTCCTAATCTTAAC
>NC_031495.1:56600439-56672411 GCF_000237925.1 Schistosoma mansoni
ACTCACGCTTTCAACTATAAAAAATACTAAATCTCCACAAAACCCCTTCTGAGAATGCAAATTGACAAATGATATAATGTGACCAACTGATGGTTGTTATTGACTTGAATCCTCCGAAGAGTTAAAATCAAAAACGACCACTAGCGAAAATAGCCGTTATAAGTGGCTGTAGGAAATAAGCATATGTGTTCTTTATTCTCCAATCAATCATGATCTGAGTGTTAGGCCTAATTGTCGGGAATCTTAACAGAAGTTAATCAAATCCTAAATATTTTAGGTAGATAAACTGCTTTCGCTATCGATTTTTATACATTATTGACTTTTTGACATCTCTGCCAAATTGATTTGATGACTTCAGAGGAGAAAATGCTTTACTTCCCACCATATATTGCATATATTAAGTGAAATATTTCTCGTTAGGAAGCAAGAAATTAGTGGTATTTATGCAAACTACTGAGTAGTAGTATGATTACACCCATGAAATTTCGATTGTACATTTTTTAGTACCTTATAGATAATGTAATGTTTTAGATAGTCAATCATGAATAAACTAAAAATAATATATACTAGGTAGACAAAATGACTTGAAAATCTATTAGCAAGACAAAACTCTCGAATATCACCTATATATTATATTGTGGAGAATTCGTTAGACTACATTAAAATACAATGTATTGTTTTACTATTATGTGTATTTGTCTCAAAAATGAATACTCAGATGTAAAAACATGTATCAATTCAATACAGATAAGCTCAATTTTAATTTTGTTTTCATATTGATTGCAATTGAACGATGAAAGAAAAAGAATGATTAATCGTTTATAAACTTGATACATCTGGGCTACCTGTTCCTGTCATCTAGATATTTCAACAAGTTATCTAATTTTGTTTGTTTTAATACATCATTATGCCTATTAATCGCACAACATATTCAGGTGCGTTTCTGAAAAGTGTAAGACCTTTCGCTGTAAAGGTTACAGAAGGCTTAATCAGAGATATCGTGGTTGCTGGCAATATGCAGCGAGAAGAATGTACATTATCCAGATGTCGATTGACTGGGCTGCTAACTTCTAACTGGCGATCACTCATTATTTATCGTCAGGAAGGACGAAGAAGTAAGAAACCGAAACTTATTGAAGTACTTTGTGCTGAGAATTCTATATTGTACCAAAAATATAATATTGAATAAAGCTAGTAATAATAATAATAAATAATAAGAAAGCCTACGTAATGATCGTAAGCAGTGGCAGGTAGCGAAAACAGAAGAGATGGAAAAGGCTGCAGCGATAGGTGACAGTAGAAAACTGTTCAAACTTATCAAGAAAACAGGTAATAAAAATACAAACGCGACTGTTATTAACTCTAAATCCAGAATATTAAATCAATGAACAGAACACTTTAAGGAATAGTTCAACTGGACTTCAGCCACGCTTCAGTTACTTACCATCTCCAAGCAGCCAGAATGTCCAGTTGATGTTAGTCCTCTCACCTTTAGTGATGTTGGAAATACTATAAACAATCCAAGGTGAGAGAGAGAATCAGGGCCTGATGAATTACCCCTGAGGATTTTAAGAATGCAGGTCCAGCATTAGCGGTTAAATTAACTGAAATGTTTGCTAAAATCTGGGATAAAAATTAATATATCAATGCCAAGGTTTGACTTCATAGTTTCAAATAAATTGAGCATTGGGTAGAAAGTTAATAAATATAACCGAATTTAGTTATTTATTAACTCTAAAGAAGTGACTGACATTAAACCACAAAACGTCAGAAACACAGTGGAGAAGGCAAGTGAGTCAACTCGATTTAATCAAGCGCTAATCGATATTTATAGCCAGATAAAAATAAGTTATAAACGTGTGATGAGTAAGATAATACATGAAGACACATATGCTTACATAAAAACAGTCAAAGTTGATAAGCGAACAATTAACAAGGTCAAAATTTAGCTTGAGAAGAATGGATAAATTAGTTTGTCCAGAAGCTAGAACAAGCTATATGGGTTTAACAGCAACCGACGCTACAGACTGTAGTAATTTAATAGTTAAACTAATGAGTCGATTAAAGCTCACTGAAGACAATGGTGGATAGTCGCGCAGTATCGCGGATTGGTTGAATTTAGACATTAACACCGTCTCAGTGGTCTGGAGGTTAGGTGTTCGCACGCGTGGACCTAAAATCATTGGTTCAAATCCCACGTGCGGGATCGTAGATGCACACTACTTAGGAATCCGATACTATGACAAAACGGCTGTCCAGTCTTTTAATAGTGGTCTATTTTTAATCGACTCATGAATTCAAATATTAAAATATATACATATTATTAACTCACTACCCAATACTCAATTTATTTGAGACTATCAAGTCTATTCTTGGCAATGATACCTATAATATGGTAAACTATATCAAATGCTAGAAAGTAATGCTCATCTATACATTCGTAACATAAAATCTTGAAGGACATGATTTTGAGAATGATCAACTTAAGAATAAAATAAACGGGATTCAGTAGGCTTAAACAATCATATGAATAATGGAAGTTATCGAAACTAAACCCTATCGATAATTTTCAATATTTTCTTATTGAGAAAAGTTAACATAATAAAGATCTTTGCTAATCAAATTAATGAAGTTAATTAATCTGAAATCATTTGATTTAGTTAATCTACATGTTACATCATGTAATAAGAAGTAAGTAGTTTGAAGATATTGATGACAACAAAATTGCGTTAACTTGAGAACTATTAAAAGAATAAAAGCATTTGTTTTTCTTAAAATTTTAACGATTATGATGACTTTATTCTGCGAAGATTCATGTAAACTTATTTTATATTAACGGTTAACTTCTGGATTTCAGTAGCAAGTCAGAGTGGTGATTTGATAGTTATGGTTTGATTTTTGTGTCTTATGATGAAACTAACATACTTTCAAATCCTATTTTAAAATCTTTATCATGAGATTGAAGTAGATGTATTGCTCATCCAGATTGATATAAAGCATATTAAAGCTTAGGATGTTACATTTTAATCAAGTATGAAGTATACAGAAGAAATTAAGTCATTCTGTCAACCTTGAGAAAATTATGCCACATTTCTTCTTTTATAGTTATTATTCACCTACTACAAACTCTTATGAATGTTTCGAGCAATTCTAACAGTACTCTAATCAAACTAGAATTTGAGACGTTAACAGTTAAAAAATTCAATCAGTATTTTACTTCAATGTTCCAAAATATTTCTGTATCTAATAAATACCAGAGTTAATAACTTTATCTTCAAAAGATTGGCTATGAAAAAGAGAATAGGTGAGGACAAATTGGTTAACGAAAGATGATCAATCTAAGTTTCGTAACATTTGGCGGTTGTTCATAAAAACTATAAGATCTTTATAAGATATGCTTTTTCAAATATTTTGAATCTATTTACTTTATTCGACATGTTTGCGAAAAAAATCTATCTTCAAGTTGAACAAATTTACATAGCCTACTTAACCGTTGCACACGGACAAGTAGATTTGAGATGGATTCGTGGTAGTTCTCGTAGAACGTTAATCAAGCTAACAGTGAGATAGTTAGTCACTAACTAAACCGAACAAGGATCGACTAAGTAATAAATTGAAAATATATGGATCATGGAATTTAGCGCTTATCCCTAGACTTCTTCAGTTTCTGAACTGGATTTCCTGCCAGGTAAAACATAATTACTGCTGATAAGTTTTTTGTATGGTCCCAGTCACTGTTCAATTTTATTTAACTGTCGACTGTTTTCTGGTTGACATCATTTTGTAATAAATGTTTTGGATTCACATTTCGTTGAGCTTCACAGTAATAAGTGATACTATTAAGCAGATGTCCTGTCTACCACAAAATGATAACTTACCTTTGTATCGAAATCTGCAACATCACCGTTGAAATTATTTAGATTTAACCAGCAAGTACTGAAATTTTTGTAGTATATCAGTATAGAATTCGTAACAATTCGAACGTTATATGGTACAGAAAGACTAGCCATAAGCGAACTAAAAAGAAATCCATATGGATAAGTTGTTTTTTTTTTCTATACAGTAAACTTTATGCTATACAATCATAGAGATCACAGTCAAGCAAGTTGTGATGAATGACAGTGAAATTTCATGAGCAGTACATAGTTCAATTTTAAATAATACCATTGATATGTTAACAAATGAAAATAAAATATAACAAAATTAATGGATAAAGCAAAGGATAAAATGACACAGCTGAATATTTCAAAAGAATTCCATTCAGTGAAGAAAATAAAAGTATTCTTATATGTTTCAAGATGATTATACGTTAGTTAGTTGGAGTATATTCTTGAATTCGTGTTGAAAGTCAGTAAAGATTTTTCTTATTTAGACTATATATTATTTAAACAAAGTACTTTAAAATAATTTTGGGTGCGTATTGATTGTTATGAATTTAAAAAAAGAAGGCCGTTGCCAAATCGTTTTGATTTTATGTTCGGCTTTATCACGTTAGTTATCCACCAATCGGAATACGACTTGTCTAATCTTAGCACTGTGTCAAGTCACTGACGTTCTACTGGTATTAGCAGTCTAGCGTCCTTATTGGTCCCTTGTCCGCCTAGCCCTTCCAATGGAGTCCAGAACACCAATTGCAGCTTCTGCTGTGCGAACCATTCATTTCAAGCATACTCGGTTTATATACCAGACTAACAGACCGCGTCACACCATAAAATATAAAATAATATGTGTACAAGAGCAAGCCAAATGTGACTGTAAACGTGGGAGACAGTATTCAATAAACTGAATATAATTTAGGGACAGTAATTCGTATAATAATAATCCATTGGTCACAATGAAGCTTGTAATAAGATGAATATATGTAGATTAAATTTAGTCACTGAATATTTATACAATAAGAATATATATAGAATAATAGTCCATTAATAGGTCCCGGAAGTTACCCGTACTTTCATTATCACTAGGATATAACACTGATGAAATCCCAAAGTATTAATAAAGAACTCAAAACAATGTCCAGTATTTGACTATTTATTTATTAGACTACTTAAAGATGGTATATTTCATTTAATTATATTCGAACTTATTATTTCTCTACCAAATGAATAAATTTTTTAAGTTATGGAAGTCTCATTTTCATAGTTCAAAATAGATCATAATGGTTATGAATACATCTATTCTAGTTTCTCAAGGGTTTTGTTTAAATCCAATCCAATCAAACTGATACACAATTTCACGATATTGATTACGAATTCACTAAACCATAGTACATATATCAAATGGGATTTGAAAGATATGATTTGATTTCTCATAAATTTTTCTCTTTCGTTATTCATTTGCTTGGTCATTTCGCTATTTTTGTTACCTTTGTATTATTCCAACTTTTTGAAACTAAAAAAGTTTATTTACATTTATAAGCAAGGATAGACAGTGACTAGCAGTGGAATCCAGGACACGCGTTTCATCCTATTTGTGACTCGTCAGCTGGATGTACCTGCATCTCAGAGTTGATATCCACTTTGGGACTCGAACCCAGTACCTTTCGCTTCAAACGCCATCGCGTTATCTACTCGGCCACTGAGTCCTGATAGCCACTTGCTTGTGTAATGGGGTGAAGTTTAAATTCACTTAGTATTGTTTGTTTGAATCTTCCCATCTTCCATCTTTGCTAATAATGCTTGTGAATTAAGGCAATATCGAGGCAACAAGCACAGTATGCACATATGCCAATAAGAGACTGACCAGTTTCAGTCCTAAACATCAATGAGAAGATTCAAACAAACAATACTAAGTGAATTTATATTTACATTTGTTTAAAAATTGATTATTTTATCTATTCAGGTTTGTAACCTAAGGTATTGAATAAGTTTTCAAGGTTTCTGTGGGACCACTTAAAATATATTACCCCCACTTTTCAGATAAAACTATTCACTATCTATCGTTTATTCATTTTACTTAAATTTTATTAATAAAAATAGATGTATTGCCACTTTGTATCCAAAAAACATTTCTATTTGATCATTGCCCAGTAATGTAACATTAGTGAAAAGATAACCAATCACAAATGAGACTGATGTTAAAGTTAATTTTAATTTGTGATTTGATGCACTGGAATATTTATAAGTAATGCTTTTTACCATATAAATTAGAATTCTATTAGCGTATTGACTAGAATTCTGTCTGATAAATTTATTCTCGAAAGTAAATGTCAAAAGGAGACAGTAATCTACGTGTAGATGATAAGGAAGCTACAAATACTATAAAACCGTTTCGTAAAAAATCACCTAATTGTTGTGGAGAGTATGGGCGTGCTGTAGCTAATGGTCTATTTCGAAAGAAACATTTCAAAGAGATATTTCATAATGATCTTAGTAAAACTTTAACAACTTTGAGTTTGATTTTTTATGGCTTGAGTAAGTTTACAGTAAATATTATAAAGTTTCCTTTACTTATTTATTTTGAAATATTGATTACATTAAAATGTCATATCACTTTGATGAAGTCAGATGATGCTGAACAGCTATTCGATATTCCTTAGCAATACGTCATTTATGTTTATAACAGAAACAGTATACTGATTTGTTTTTGCAATTTTATGCTCTTGTATGTCTCAAATTTTCAAGAGACTTTACATATGCTACTCAATTGAAAAAGTGAACATATTTCATACAGTAAAAATATGTTTGAACGCCTTAATTCTGTAACAGAGATAAACAGACAAAGATTACTGATTGAATTCAATTCTCATCAATATCTGCTGTTACAAATCCAATTTATTTATTCCTAACATCTGCTGAGTTTGCCGAAAAAGCATTTTATGTATAAAATAGAACTGCAAAATTATTCTTTGACAGTTCATTCACTTGGTGTTGTTTACTTGTATCTTCCCATTGTTATTTAGGACTGCAATTGATTAGTCTGTTGTTGGCATATGTGCATCCTGTGCGGACTGTCTCGATATTGCCTGAAGTCACAAGCTTTAGAAGCAGTCCTAAATAACAATGGGTAGATACAAGTAAACAACACCAAGTGAATATAACTTCATCCCATTGCACAAGCAGGTCGCTATCAGGACTCAGGAGCTAAGTGGATAATGCGATGGCATTTGAAGCGAAAGTTACTGGGTTCAAGTCCCAGAGTGAACATCAAATCTGAGATGCAGGTACATCCAGCTGACGAGTCCAAATAGGACGAAACGTGCATCCTGGATTTCACTGCTAGCCACTATCCATCATATTCTTTGAGAGGTTGTAAATGTTAAGATGATTTATTTATAAGTCTTTATCGTGAACGATGATAACCAATCATGTTCGGTGTCCAAATACAAAGTGTAATGTAATTAGTCAAGATAAATATAGAAATGTCGATGAGACATGAATTGTTTTAATACATAAACAAGGGTGATAACAAATATTAAGTGAACGGTTATGTAACACAGAAAATGATAGAAGTTCAATGAGAGATTATAGTAATTTTATTGGTGGTCAATTACGTAATTTTCACTTATTGGAAAAGAAAGTCACAAATTTGTGATGACTAAGTAGATAGTTTGAATAACTTTGGTTACCCAACTGATACTCGTACAAAACAAAAGCTAATTGTAACTGAGAAGATGCTTAAATTTTGTATCAACAGTACCTCTTGGTGAAATTAGCCTTCAAAATGAACTACTTTCCAGTGGGAACTTACAAAACTACCAGTTGTTAGTTTATTTAGCAAATGATAATAGGTGCTTTTTCCAAGTCAAAGAATTATCGATGCTAGAGGTAAGATAAATGCTTTGTTTTCTAAGATTATCATACACTAGTTCCACTGATCTCAATATGTGGTAAATGTTCAATTTCTGAGAGTCAATAGCATCTAAAGAAAGTGTTACTGAAATACTATTTCAGTAATAAATGTAGCCAACTTTTACTGGGTGAGTATAAAATCATTAGAAAGCTCAACAGTTTTACAAAAGACGCTTATTAGTTATGTTTATTGGTGAAATCATGTTCGAATAGAATAGAAAAATATTGACAGCTACATTTGTCTTGGCTTTTAACATTGAATAAACTGTGAAACTTAAGAACCGTCGATTGCTCAGGGAATACATGTTAACCTTATGGATGTTAGTTATCGATTATTTCTTGAATAACTAGGAAAACTTATCGTACGAAGCAACTAGTACTCATGCAATCTGACATGGTCGGACGAATATACACAGATGATAACTTGCTTCCGATAAAGTGGAATAACAAATTTTGAAAATGACATTTTGTTTGAATCCGTGCAGCCGATTGGTGGGACTTGTAAGACCTGGTTATTAAGGGTCCATTTTTTGATAGACCATAATAAGCAAAATATTTATGAAGAGCTTGTGAACTATGCAATAAATTGTTGTTTGTTATTTAAAACTGAATCATAGTAACTTTGTCGTAAACTTGTATGTAATACCCCAACTTAAAAGCAAGAATAAGAAATTTTTCATTTAGCTAGATCTGGCGTCTATGACTTAAGAATGAAAACCACGTTTGTGAATTAATTTTAGGGTTATTTTGGTGCCTTTCATCTTAACTGGTTGTTAATATCATGAATCAGACTTTTCAAAATACCAAAAAAGTAACAAGTTAGTATTTGAGTCTAGAAAACGGTAAATGTGCTGGAACAATTGATTTTAATAAGTGATTTCCAACAGATTTACATCTTCATTAACAACTTAACACAATGCCATTGACATAATCATTTAGGGATTTTGTATCACTTAAGCTTCTCTGTATTGTAACATATGACAATGATCTTAATGTTTTTTTAGTTAATTAATTTGAATAATTTGGAGGGTAGCTAGAGTGCTGGAGGCATTAAGGTCTGACTTTCGTTTCGAAAATAATCATCTGACTGGGTTTTCGGAATACGGACAGATCAAAACAAGTTTACGTAGATCTATCAACTTTTCTTATTCAAACCAGATAGAAGAATCATTGTTTCGTTTTCATTTTGACTGCTTTAAAAGAACACTCAGGCTCCTTTTGTTCAAACTCAACCTCAGTTTATTTGATAGTGAATATTGCGATAATTAGGAGTATTTAAATGATAGTACAAACTAGGAATCCCAGAAATAACTCCACTCAACGAAGAAGTACTAGATGAGCACTAACGAACGTATTGTATTTGGTATTTAAAATCAATCAGTCAACAAGTAGAAAGGAATCATTAGTTCATACAAACATCACATATTTTTATCAGAATGGGTTTTTTGTGGAGATTTAGTATTTTCATAGTTGAAAGTGTGAGTCAATTGAAGCTAGACCACCGAGGAAAACCTGGAAGCAATGAACGGCCGTTTCGTCCTATTGTGGGGCTCCTCAGCAGTGCGCATCCACGACCTCGCCTCGCGATATTCGAACCCAGGACCTACCAGTCTCGCGCCAGAGCACTTAACCGATAGATTACTGAGCCGGCATCCGATGGTGTTAACGTCTAACTCCAACCAATCCACGAAGTTGAGCAACCAATTGTCACCAATTGTCTTCAGTGAGTTGATATCTCACAACAGACGTGGTTTGAACTCCACTGGTCACTGCTTCTCACTAGAACTCCTGGATTTACTTCCCAAAGTCAGTCATATTTACATGTTCTTCTGAAGAATTGTAGTAAATTAGTTAGTGTTTTGAATTGTTAATTTTGTAGATTTCTCTTATTTTCAAATATTATCTACAAAACACAGTGCTTGATTTGATTAATATTTAGTTTTATACTTAAAGTAACTGGTAACTATTAAGGAATAACACTTAACACTGTCACATCCTTTCATTTTGTTAAAGTATTGTAATGAAAAATGGTAAGAAACGGTAATGTTATAATATTGAACTTTGTACAGAAATAATAATATCGACTGAATATCAGCCATATAGACCTCTGAGTCCTCAAAGTTCATGAAGTTAGAAACTGTACTTATACAGGAAAAGCTACGTAACCTAATTATCCTAATGTCATGTAATCCTTAGAGTTAACAAAATTTTATCCAGTAATTCTGTGAAGCGTTCAATAAACTTTTCATATCATTTGAATCGCTCAGTGATGACATCTCTAACTGTGAGCACTAGACAACTGAGATCCCAACGTGTGAATGTGAATCAATTTCACATAGATACCATGTGCATCTTACTCACATGCATCAACAAGCATAGTCTCTATTAATAGTTTCCTGTTATTTGCTTTTAGATATCTGATAAAGAAATATATTAGCCATAGAAAGCAAAGTGGCACAAGTTCCACTGTCTTACTGTCTAAATAATTAAGATTGCTAGTAAGTTCACGTCGGTCTTATTAGAAGACAAAATAAGTCTGAAACAAACTAACTGGTATTGAATGATTACCTAAATGATTTTATTGAAGTTTTTTCCTAGATATATGTGAATAGAGCAAGAAGTAGACTTGTATGATAGTTGCTTGTAACATTCGAAGTAACAAAAGACACTGGCTGTATCAAAAGATAACATGATGTAAGAAAATCAAATTCTTGATAGAACTGTGGTCAAAAACATTTGATTCATTAGTTAATACAATTTTGAAACTGAATTTAACATCAAACTTTTAATGTCCTCTTATCTTTTTTCCTTTATCTAAAAGAGTAATGATCTAAACTGTCCAGTAAAATTACCTTTGCTATTCATGAACAGATACATTGCGTCTGGTATTACATGTCTTTCAGTTTGACCAGGGAAAATATTGATTTTTAGTATGACGTATTACTAACTTTCATGGCCTGCAATTTTAAGACTTGACAAGGGAAACTATGTTCTTCCTGATGATTAATGTAATGGCTTACATACGCCTGTTACCCCTCGTGGAGAAGCATGAGCCTCTCACCAGAATTCTCCCTCCAGCTCTGGCCGGGGAAATCCTTTCAAGTTGCCGTGAATCCTCTTCATGTCTGCTTCCTATTCCTGATGCAATGTGTTCTTTCGACTTCCTCTTTTTCGTTTCTCTCCAGGACTCCAAGTTACCTATTGTGTAGTGATGCAGTTTTATAATTTTCTTCAATGTGTATCTTATCCACTTATCCATTTCTAACGTCCTTTCCTAATTTCCTCATCAACTGGAAGTTGGTTTGTTGTCTTCCAAATTAGAGTGTTGCTGATGGTATCCGGTCAACCGGCGTTGAGTATCTTGATTAGACAATTGTTTATAAATACTTTTACTTCTTTGATTATGTTTATGGTAGTTCTCGAAGTTTCAGCTCTGTACCGTAGAACTATCTTGATGTTCGTATTGAAGATTTTGACTTTGATTTCCGTTGACAGACAGTTGTTTTGAGTTGCATATTTTGTTTAATTGTAGGGATGCTGTCCTTACTTTGCCAGTCCACAGATCCTCCACGTTCATCGATGATGCTGACAATGTCATGTACGTGAAAGATTACACCTGTTGCAGAGTTTTCCCATCGAATGTGATCGGGTTAATGTTCTCTATGTTGTATTTGAGGATAATGGTTTTTCCCTTGTGTATTTTAAGGCCTACTGCTGCGGAGGCTGTTTCCACTTCACATTGGCTGTCTTTAGCTGTATTTGTTCGCGTGTATGGGATGGAAGTGCTAGATCATCAAGTCCTAATTGTCTTGTTGCATGGGAGCTGTGCATCGTATTCCGTGCCTCCTGTTAGATGTGGAGGTCTTCACAACCCGATTCACCACCAGAAGAAAGAGAAAGGGGGAAAGTAAGCAGCATTGTCTGACTCCGGTCTTCACTTGGAATGTGCCCGTCAGCTGTCCTTCACGAACGACTTTGCAGTGTAGTCCATCGTATGAATTCTGGATGATATTGACGATGTTCTCACGTACTCACTCCATAGTGCTGAAGAGAGTGGCATAAGATTCTCCTATCCACACTGTCAAACGCTTTCTCATAGCGAAGGAATTTGTTGTACAGTGACGAATTCTATTCAACTGATCGTTCAACGATGACCCGTAGTGTCACGACTTGGTCTGTGCACAACCTATCGTGACAGAATCCGGTTTAATGATCTCGAAGCTGGACGTCTACTGAGTCTTTTATCCGACTCAGCAACACTGTGCTGAAAACGTTTCCTGGTACCGATAGCAGTGTGATGTCTGTGTAGTTAGTTGTCGCACTTGCTCAGATCTCCTTTCTTTGGTATCTTGATGAGGTATTGTTCTTTCCAGTCTGTCGGTTGCACTTTTTCTTCATCCCAAATCTTCCTGAATAGAACGTGGGACATGTTTGCTTCTGAGTTCAGTGCTTCAACTGGTATATTGTCAGGTCCTGCTGCTTCCCCACTTTTTATTTGTCTGATGACTATCCATCTTGATTTCTTCGATCGTCGATATAATGATATTGATACGTAGATCTATGTATGTTGCTTCGATGTCCAATGGATTCAATGGAGCTGGTCTATTCTCCTTATGATTAATTGAGAAAAAAATTCCTGAAATTCAAATGAAAGACAGCGATTGGCAGAGTTCAGTCATACAGATATTAAAATGGTTGATAGATAATGATTATTCAATATCCACAATTGATTGTTGTTTGAAAAGCAACCTAGTGAATATCATCTTGTTGGTCTAACTGTTATACACTAAACACAAAATTGTTTTTTTTTACGAATTCGTCCACTGTGGGTGTACATAACGCAGGATAACCGTGATAGGATTATACAACTCTTCCGTATTTTCAAGTTTTCAGTAAACGTTTAATTAAAATCAGTTCATGACATAAAGTACATTAAAATTAAATAATCTCCACAAACTCCCTAAGCCCAATATACATCTTTATCATATAATCTGATAGAAATTATTTCGTTACCTACAATAAAGTATTTTGACTTATTATTCTCATTGTGTATTTAATTGTTATAAAATTGAAAAGTAAATGTGCTAGTTGTACTTGAGTAATTCTATAGTATTTTTAGTTGTTACCATAATAACATAATTTGTATTGATTTCAGAACACATTTTTTTCAAAAAATATGAATCATGTGTACCATTTGCTTATATATTCGAAGTAGCACAGACTAGAAATAAGTAAATAAGATATGTTGTCAATAAATGTTTACTTGTGTGAAGAACTCATTTATATTATGGAGTAATGGAAATATTTTAAGATTACATGTTGTAACTATCCATCATCATATATATGTATATTGTGTGTGTGTGTGTGGATAAAGAATATGGGTATATCGTTTAGTGCATTTGAAACAATTTTTGTTTGTTGTGATACACAGAAATTTTTGACTTGTATTTAGTAAACATAGATCTCCATTTTCAAAATTGAAACTGGTTCATTGCGTTCAATTCAGTAAAGTGATTATATTCGTTATAATAAATAGTATCTAGGTTACTTTTTATTAGTTTAATGAATTGACTATTTGAATGAGGAATGATGTAATACATTGGTAACAAGCATATGATAGTATATAGAACAAATACTGAAAATAATTTAATTAAACTTTTCTGTTGAAATGACTTGTATGTAACAATCGTTTAGTTATATCAAAGTAGACAATAAATTGTTAACTTGTTGTTTCAAGTCTCAACAATCTCAAAAAACATCAATAAAATGAAAGAATAGAGTACTAGAACATATAGGAAAAGGAGAGGCTCCAAAAATAAACTATGAATAGTCTTTAAAATAATTGCTCATCTGAACTTGGTTAGAACTTGAAATGTGAACGATCGTAACAGTCTGTATGACTACTTATTCACTTTGTTTATTCATTTATTCGTTTCACAAGCTAATGGGTATCAGGACTCAGTGGCTAAGTGGATAAAGTGATAGCGTTTGAAACGAACGGTGCTGGGTACGAGTCGCAGAGTGAACATCAATTCTGAGGTGCAGGTACATCCAGCTGACAAGTCCCAAATAGGACGAAACGCGCGTCCAGGATTCCACTGCTAACCACTATCCATCTCTGCTCATTACCTACTTACTAAGGCCTGCTACCCCTCGTCGAGGAGCATAGGCCGCTCACCAGCATTCCCCATCCAACTCTGTCCTGAGCCTTCCTTTCCAGTTCTTTCCAGTTGACATCCATTCTTTTCATATCTACTTCTATTTCCCGGCGTAATGTGTTCTTTGGCCTTCCTCTTTTTCGCTTCTCTTCACCATTCCAAGTTAAAGATTGCCTCGTGATGCAGTTTGGTGATTTCCTCAATGTATATACTATCCACTTCCAACGTCTTTTCCTAATTTCCTCTTCAGTTGGAAGCTGGTTTGTCCTCTCCCATAAAACGCTGTTGCTGATAGTATCCGGCCAATGGATGTTGAGTATTTTGCGTAGACAACTGTTTATAAATACTTGTACCTTCTTGACGATGGAGGTAGTAATTCTCCGTTTCAGCTCCGTACAGTAGAACAGACTGTCTTGACGTTCGTATTGAAGATTCTCACTGTGAAATTAGTTGACAGTTGTTTTGAGTTATATATGTTCTTCAATTGTAGAAATGCTGCCCTTGCTTTGCCAATCCTCGCCTTTACATCTGCATCCGATCCTCCTTGTTTATCAATGATGCTTCCCAGGTATGTGAATGTTACCACATCTTCCAGAGTTTCGCCATCAAGTGTGATTGGGTTGGTGTTCTCCATGTTGCATTTGAGAATCTTGCTTTTTCCTTTGTTTATGTTGAGGTCTATTGATGCAGAGGCTGCCGCTACATTAGTTGACTTCGTCTCTATTTGTTCGTGTGTATGAAATAGGGGGAGGGCTAGGTCATTTGCGAAGTCCAAATCATCCAATTTATTCTGAGATGTCTATTGTATTTCGTATTTCCCCTCAGATGTCGAATCCTTCATAATCCAGTCAATCACGAGAAGAAAGAGGAAGAGGGAGAGTAGACAGCTTTGTTTGCTTATAATGATTATTTATTGTTTAGATTTTTAATTTTATTTGTCTTGTACAATGTTATGAACTATTTTAACTTTCTTGCTTTAAAATTATTAAGCAGGGAATTCATTGAAATCTGATAACTTATATCGCATTGTATAAGATATATGTATTTGTAACTGTTACTTATAACTTTACCAAAATGATGTCTTACTAATTGTTGTTTGTCAACCGGACAGTTTTATTAAAAAGGATGATCAAATAAAAGGATCATTCTTCAATCTAATTAGTGTTAATTCTTTCATTGGGAAATGAAAACTAAACTAATCATTTTTAAATATGTTTTTGTTATGTAGTGAATAAGCAAGCTACATTAATCAGTGGAGTACTTATTGTCAATATTTTTTAGATTACGGAGTCTTGTATAACTGGTTATTATAAACTCTTCCCTAGATTGTATCAATTCGGAATAGTGAACTGAATATTTAAAGACGTAATAACCGACAGAAATAGTGAGAGACACTGATCTGTATCTCTGTAAACTCAGTAATGATGTTGTTAATAACAATAATAGCAATTGTAATGATGAGTTTGACAAATTAATGAGTGAACAAAATGAAACCTAATTAAACAACATCATACTTTTGCTAGATGACTGATTTGCATTTCAGTCAGCTGACAAATAGATGATGTTATCGAGTCTTTCTTATCACTAATTTCTAAGTTTGAAGAATGTGTTTAAAGACCAGTGGGAGGTGTGACTTTTTAAAAAAATTTCTTATTAATTACTCTGTAATTCATCTGTAAGGCATGTAATGAAATCATAATTAACCCAGCAACTTAAATAATATTTAAAATCTTTGTGTATTGAAATTGATGGGTTATTTTTTAAGTGATTATATTATTGGCAAAGATGGACAGTGGCGAGCGGTAAACTCCAGGACGCGCGTTTCGTCTTATTTGGACTCGTCAGTTGGATGTACTGCACCTCAGAGTTGATGTTCACTCTGGGACTCGAACCTTGTACCGTTCGCTTCAAACGCCATCTCATTATCCACTTAGTTAGTGAGTCCTGATAGCGACCTGCTTGTGTAATGAGGTGAAGTTTAAATTCTTTTAGTATTGTTTGTTGGTTGGGTTCGAGTCCTAGAGTGAACACCAACCTTGAGATGCAGGTACATCCAGCTGACGAGTCCCAAATAGGACGAAACGCGCATCCTGGATTTTACTGCTAGCCACTATCTTTCTTTGCTTATAAAGCTTGTGACTCCAAACAGTATCGAGGCAGTCCGCACAGGATGCACATATGCCAACAAGAGACTGATCAATTGCATTTTTATATAACAATGGGAAGATACAAGTAAACAACACCATGTGGATTATATTATTGTTTATTGAAAAATAATTGAAAATAGGTTAGTTCCACTGTTATTCTTAATCCTAACTGTAATTAAATCTCAGAATAAGTTAGTTATTTCGATGTTGCTTTTTTCAAATCGAATAAATAATTGCCACATTTTAGTTAAATCGAGTTTTTGATGCAAACTATAAATTGAATGATCTCCATAAGATTTTGATATAACAGGTGATTTATAATATTTTTCCTCTCTACGGTACACTAAGAAAATACGATAATCTGATAGCAAGGCTGGTCTGGGGGATCGAGTTTATATTATCATTGAATTGAATACTCAGACGATCCACCATACACGGACCAGATCAAGTTATATCAGACACCTGATTCATGATCAGGAATAGAGAACTAGAGTAACGCTAGACAGTACTTTGTTCCATACAACTAAAAGCAGTCACTATCAGTGAGTCCGGAATAGAAATTAATAAGAGAAAAGGAAATAAGATATTTTCTTATTTTTTAGGTTGAGTGCATTTTGTCCATACTCAGTGACCAATCACATTTCCCTTCACTATCATACGCTAAGTTTAAAAATTATTTGATATACCAGAAAAATATAACGTTGATGTCTTGGAAATATATTCACTGAAGAGACCTTATTCATAGACACTGGATACAGAGTACAAGCTACCAAATGTAGTAGATAATATCTTTCGATTAGAATTATTCACGGCTAGCGATCATCTCCGATTCAGTATTTTAAGTTAGTGAAACTGAAACAATTTAAGGATGAACAGAAAAGCAGATGTTAAAGGTCCCTGTAATTTCTGGCTGTTAATATGAGTCATATTTAGAAATATCGTCTTTCTAAATGTCGAAGTTATAATAAATCATTGGCATAAGTTCATACTGTATTAAGTTAAATCACGCATAATTGTTCATATTCAATCTTTCTTCCCGCTTCTATAAATCATGAACTGCTCATCACTGAACATTAATTCAGATTTAGTCAAATCGTTTGTTAATTATCTTAAAAGTTCTTACATCCACTCATTGTTTAAAATAGAGAATGACTATAAGTAGTTAAGGAAAGAACTGGAAATTATACAGATGAACATCTGCTGAATCTAGGCTTCTGTTTCCGAGTAATTCAGAATGAGTCTAGTGGTATTTACAAGAAAATATGAGTTTATTCCTTGACATGTTACCATACTATGTAGATGCTATAACACTGGTCTTCAAAAGCAAATGGAACTATTTTACATAAAAAACATATTTACTCGTATACCTGGATTCTCAATGAAATGAATTAGAATCGATAAAAGGTGTGTTAACGCTTCATACTGAGATTAATACCGTTCAACAGATTGTATTTTTGCTATATGCTTCTGAATTTTCTTGTGGATAGTTTAACAAACAAATTATCCTGGGCAACCCGTACAGTTTAGTTGCATTGATCAAATCTGTGGTCGAACCAAAACGTTTTGGTTTATATGTTTTCTTTCAAAGTGATATATTTGTTTTTATACATACTCTCAAATTTCTTACTACTAACGCTTTATGTACAGTTATGGATGTGGATAGCCGGGTATGAAATCAATGTGATTTAATTCTAAAAAAATGGTTTGTCATTAGTTCGAGTCTTTGAGTCTGCAAATTAGTTTCATGGATCATGCTTATAAATGCATCGTCTGTACTTAAATTACCTTGTATAAGTATATTATATAGTTAGTACTCATGATGATGGTTATTCTTCTCACTGATGAAGATTTGAAGTAGTTATTTGTAAAGAAACTTGACATTATTGATAAATTCCATGAAAGGAAAGTAAATTAATCCCGTTAATCCCATAAAAGAGTTCAATATCTGTAAAATCAACATTAGTAATCTTAGTGGATGAATTTTTAAACCCTTTTGTTTTTAGTTATCAACAGTGATTTGATTTATTTTTGTATTAATATAATTCAATTTGTTTTCTTAGATTTCAACATTACGTCTTTGTGATTGAATGTAATTAGGCTTTGATAACTGATGAACCCATTCTTTACTAAAAAATTTCATTCCGAGTATTATATTACGACATTGTACACTAACCTTAGGTCATTGGTTTAATACTAGTCTAGAGTTGTTCTTTATTTATATCAAAGAACACTTGTGTAATAAGCTTTATCTTGATTAATATGAAGGACATGTAGATGCTTTGTCAATTCGAAGAATAATAAAACAAGTGATATGAGTTGAGTAAATCAGTGCTTAGTATGAATAGACAATCTGACAGACACATGTATAAACAATTTCAAGTCACCTCAAAGAATTATAACATTCGTAATTACTATATCTGCTTAAAGTTACTGATATTATAAATTTCAGCATGTATGCTGGATGGAGGCATTTATGTATCTACTGGTTCTGTAATAAGTACACAAACTGGACCGAGTGCTTTTCTTGCTTACATTATCGCTACTTTTGTAGCAATATTAAATTCTTTGATATATTCAGAATTAGCATGTCATGTTCCGAAAGTAAGTAATTGTCTTCTTTCAGTTTTTAATTAAATAAATTGAAAGTCATAAGAAATGTTTTGTTCTGTTACTTTCACACCTAATATCATATGAATGTCTCATGTGTTATGGAATTATGTATGAGTTGTCAGAATTTTCTAATAAGGATATTAGATCGATTAGTCTATGTCAATCTATGAAGTAGGTACCTCTGCTAAGACTCATTTTCTATTACTAAAGATAATGGATGAAATTATTACCATTTATTTCAGGGGGAATTTTCAATTGCTTGTTTAGTGGGAATCGTAAAATCACAACCTGAGTTTATCTTATCGTGGTTTGTGAAGATGTTTTGGGGAAGAAGCATTAAAAAGATGGAAACAAAAAAACGACAAGAATAGGCAAATATGATAGTCTATCCTGATTTCCTAAACAAAATATTAACGTACACTATATTTCAATTCACTAGAAAATAATTTTCAAAACCAGATATGTAAATAAACATTCAGTACCTGGAAACATTCATCATGATTCAAACGTGCAGTAAGGAATTGGATGAACGTTGTCGATTCGTTTATAGATAGTACTGAATATTAACATCAGTAACTTTAATGATGTACCTTTGTAGGTGTTGGAAGAAATGCGACGAATATTAAAGAAGAATAAAGAAACTAAAGATCTTTATTATATGATATATTTTATTCATATTCATTACATTTTACGGTCATTTATAAATAGAATAATTAGAATAATATAAATTTTACCCACTGAAAATCAGAAATAATCTACTAGGACTCATGAAACTAGATCATCAATCTCATTACCTCAGTTATGCAAATTGTAATAGTGTAGTGAACAAAACACTAGTTGAGAACAATCAAATGTATTTAAGCACAAATTACAGACTATCTCACTAAATTCTGATAATCATACAGCAAACAGTTAATTTACAAAATAACAGGCAATTGTCTCAATCTTAACTGTTCCTTCTGTAAATATCAGTTCATCTTCTCTAATTCCACTGTTCATGCATTTTCCTACCAATTGCGCTTCATTTCAGTTCTTTCCTTATCGGTCTTCTGCCAAAATATATTCTGTCTGACCATTACCACATACTACTTATATAGATATAAGTAGACCACACTACAATAGTACTGAAGAAATTTACTGCTAATATTAACCCTAAAGTTTGAACATTTCTTCTTATGGTCATATAAAATTTAAAAAAGCTACCCTACTTTATATGTCACTCTGAAAAAAAAACATGATTGAGCAACTGAATCAGTTAATAAATAGTTCACTGATCCGACTGAAAAAGACAAAATTTGGATTGCTGTATTTTAGCTGGGATTGAAGACTAAAACGTGAAATATCTGTAATTGTCAGCCACTTAAATCTAGTGTGGAAATCAGTATGACGACGAACATTTGTAGAAACTGTTTACTAATTAAAACTCTTATCATAAACTAAGTGTCATCATGATGTGTTAAGCATAAAAATACCCACTTCATTTCATGAACAACTACCAGAATCCATTAGCATAATATTCCCTTATTGCTATTATTAAGAGATCTTCCAAAGAAAACGGAAGTTTTCTCAGTAAATGGAGTTTTACGAATAAGAATAATATGAAAATTTTGAAGTTATAAATTTTTGGTTAGCTGCTCTCTGATATTTTAATGTGGGGCTCTCGAATAGTTAAAATTCATTTCTTGATGAGAATGACAAAATGTGTCTTTTAGTGATTGAGTTACCGATTTCTAATTTATTATCGAAACACGAATATTTTCAAGGTAAAAGTCCTATTAATACACATTTACTGGTTTTAATTCTTTTTAGGATGTTTCATGTCACGGACATGCATACAGCATTCTAGGTGAACTTCCAGCATTCGTAAATGCATGGTCAACGTTTGTCGATTACATACTAAGTGTATCGCTAGTTGCACGTAGTTGGAGCAATATAATTGACACTTTTACAGGAAACAGAACAAGCTCGTGGATAATCACCACAATTGGAAGGTAAGTAAAACATCTCAGAGTTAAAAGCTAAGTGACATGAGATTGAGTTCTCCAGTGAACACCAGTTGCCTCAAGAATGCAGGTACACCTTGCTGACGAGTACTAAGCAGCACGAAACTTAGGTCTAGGGTCTCTTTTCAACTATCTCTGACTATATTATACCGAAATATAGTTTACGCGACGTCAAGCTGCTTAGATTGGTGTCCATACTACAACTTGATAGGCAGAATTCAAATAGCATTTAATGGACTATGCAAGCCTGATATTGATCATGATTCCGTAAGCCGTCAATGTACAAGCGAACATATATGTAAGGCATTTTTTTGTTGAGATTTGCTTCATAAGGTTGGCACCATTCAGTTATTTGATTACATCTCATTAGTCTACTTGAATATACTATTTATTAAATTCATCGAATCATTTATTTATCCTGTAAAGTTGTGTTAGTTCTTCCCTTTTTAATTTAAACAGAGTAGATCTAACTAATCGAAGTCCTTTTACAATGAACTTTTTTTATCTGACTTTAGTTATCGCAATAGTATCACTTATTCATCCTGTCTTTTTATGACACTGAGATATTCGCCTCAAAAGTTCAATTACTTTACAGAGTGCAACTTGAGCCGAAAGAATTTGTGGGCTTAGTCAGAAATTGAAAATTTACTCATCTAAAAATGTACTTACGAAAGTGGTAAAGTGGTGTGGTTTCTTTCACTCAGTTGCATTATACTCTGGTAGCTTTTGAAGATCATTTACAGTCAGAATATAATAATATTTAATGAAAATAAGCTATGAATCAGAATAAGTGGATAGTTTCGATATCAGTTGTAATCTTTTCCCGGTGTTTGTTGCAATGTTATTCAGAATTTTAACATTTCTCGTTCCATGGAGTATCATTTTTATACATAAAACGTGTTCCCTAAGTTTTTTGATATTAGTGTATAGTCTGAAGTAGTCCTATCAATCATCCATTTCCGCAGTTAATTAATCTACACAAATTTTAAAGGAAATAAGTAGGAATTGGTAGATTGTGTCCGAGTTTATAATTTTGTAGTAGCTCTGTTCTAAGCAGTATGTCAAGAGTTACTCCTGGTACTTCAGTTAATTCTGTTTTTTAGCTATGAGTGCACGTTCCACTGTAAAGGAAAATAATGTCATGAATCAAGATTTGATCATTTTTAGAGAAGTTTGAGAATTATTGAATACAATACAGGTCAACTAATAATATGCAATGATACAATGTGGTAAGTGATAACACGTGATAAGACTGGATTTTCGACGTAACCCCCTAGTCGAACAAATTTTGTCAATAAGATTATAAACTTGCATTATAATCATGAATAAAAATAAGGAGGTTAACAATGAACATAATTACATAGTTCTGCATTATTTTCATAGGATTTCATGATCTTTTTAGAGTTAGTTTCATCATAGAAAATTTCTGACTCATCAATAAAGATGTGTGTCATTTTATAATAACGAAAAGTAAGTAACACGATGGTCTGTCTTTAGTCAGATAAATTCAGTTCCTTTACGAGCGATACTATTATAATTGATTTTCGGTTGATTGATGATTTACTTTCTTCAGTGTAAACTGAAGTCGCCTACAGCTCTAGTAAAAACTAGATGACTGAAATTTAAAAATCTTGTAAGAACAGGAAGTTGGAAAGTGATGTCACTTTAATAAAAGAATAACAAGGAACAAAGAATAATGCATCCATTAACTATTGAAACACTTTTAAGAGCATGTAGTTCTTTCTGGTGAAGTTGTGGTGAAAATATGTCAGATTGTAAAATATCTTCAAGGATATTACTGACATTGCTAAAGTGACAAACGTAAGTTGTTATCAAAAAAAATTATGTGGACGTGCAATATATATTAAGTAGTTATCCTAGTAAACCGATAGGAAAAAGTAAAATCCTGAATATTATTTAGTCATTGTATATTGTCACATTCCATGACATTAGACCACCACAATGAGAAAACTAATTATATTTGAGACAGTGGAAATTCTTAAAGATATTTATCTGAAGAGTAATGTGATAAACAAAATTCAGTAAACAGTTTAATTCATTTTTTTTCAAAGTAGGGGGAATATAAGTAAGTTTTATGGGAAATTATATTTTTGTTTCATATCTTAGCTCTAATAAGTGATGTTTATATCATTAGCTTTATTGACGATTCCTCAGTACCTGAAGAAATGGATGTTTAACCCAAGTTCTATTGGTAATACAAATACTGATTTAGACGCTTTTAAGTAATGATTATTACAAGAAACGATATACACTTCATCTAATAAGTTCTTAGACATGTTTAATGTAGGAAATTTATTGGAAATGTGAGCATGAATAAACTGTTTTACTGAAGGACATATTTTGAGACTTCAGGCGATAGAAATCAGCTAATTATTTCCTTATCTCATTAGTGGACTTTAAGAAACACCGATTTTCCCGTTAATTTTTCTTATCCAATAGGTGTCATTTTATTGCTTAACTGCAATATACTTTCGTGTCTTAATACAGTCAGAGGGCGTCGATTCCAACAAGTATTCCAAAGTTTAACCATTGTTAGGTTAGCATCTTGCCTGAAAGTTCGTTGTGTGCTGGGATTTATTAATGAATTCAGTGCGCGAGAGAAGCCAAAAGAAATAAGAACAAGCGAAAAAGTGAATAGATGATCCAGGACGACTTTTTTACAATTATTGTCGTTTATATTGATTCTGGATTTGTTTCATTTCTGTCGTAATGTTTTCAGATTTACACAATTTTGCTCTTTAATTTCTAAAAGATTTTGTAATCTATAGACTGTTTTCCAAGTTGTTTTGTTTGGTTTCGTTTGACTGAAACGTTTACTGGTCTCGAGAAGTATTTTATCATCAGACATTTTAACCGATAGATATTTTTGGGATAGACACTCAAGTTAGTCTCATTAAAAGATCATGAAAACATTAGAGGCTGATAACTTTGTTCTTAATGACAATGAGACTTTCGGTATTCAGTTCTTTAGCTCAAGAAATAACCCATTCACAAGTGTTATATGACGATTTCGTCTATAAAAGTTTTATTACTTAGTGAGCATATAGGCTGATGAATAAGATGTCGGAGTTCAATGAGGAAATTGGTGGGTTGGAATTTCACCACAATGTCAACACTGAAATACAGGTACATCTAGCTGGTGAGTTCCAAACAGTACAAAATTTGTATTCTTTGTTCTATTGCTAGTTATAATCCATCTATTCTAGATATACGCTTTGTCTCTGTTCTACTGTTTAAAAAAACGTTCATCAGTATTTTTTACTATTAAGTGGGAATGAATTCACGGTGTAGAAGAATCAGTAGTGTATTCGGGAAAAGTGAAATGTTATGATATAGATTATCTATAGTTCCACATAGGCAAATCATTATCATGTCATGCATCCGATCACCAATAATCATCACAAAGTTGATTCTTGTATTGAAATCTATCGATTTATTAGAAAAAGCTACTCATTTTTACTAAATTTGCAATACAAACTACACACAATAAAGGCATTTCTAAGAAATTTTAAATTCAGTATATATGGCTAAATTGTCTTTTTGTTTTTCATTTCAAAAATCACTTTTACAGACTATCATCTCCAAACGGACTGTTGTCAGAATATCCTGATTTCCTCAGTACGATAGTGATTTTTATTTTAGGCATATTTTGTTGTTTTGGACTACGTAAAAATTTAGTCTTGACCGTGATCTCAAGTGCCGTTAATGTTGGGGCATTACTGATAGCTACTATTTATATGTTTATCTATGCTAAAAGAAACCATTATTCCATCATATATCCTGGAATTACAACAAATATTAAATATTTTCTACCATATGGGATCCTTGGTTTGATAAGTGCAACAACAATTAGTTTCAATGCTTTCGTTAGATCCAGTGCACCATCATCACGTGCACAAGAAGTTAAACGTCCTACTTATAGCTTACCTGTAGCCAATGTAACCAGCATACTCATCGTGGGACTCGTCACTACATTATCTGCATTAGCACTGACATTATATTATCCATGGTTTTATATCGACGCAGAAAATGCATTTTTAAATGCATTGAAAGATAATAAAGAATCTACTGCTTCACAATTTGGAAGAATATTCATGTTTTGTTTAGTTGGCAGTGGGTTTGTACTTGGATTACTCACCAGTTTGTTGTCACCAATGTTGGCCAGTATAAATATTTGTTTAGCTATGGCCCGTGATGGTTTTATTCCATGCATATTTTCTCGTGTTTGTCGACCGTTCAAGGTAATTTTTTAATCAAAAACTTAATGATATGAAGATATATGCACAAAAAACACTGACTTATTTTAGTAAATTTGCAATTTTGCTTAATATATGTACGTACATGAGTTATCCTCATCAAATTAAATTAGAGAGGCTTTCATTACTTCTCTGTTTTTACCATTACTCCGAATGTGCTCATGAAGATTGAATACCATAAGTTGTGCAGTAATGTAACGTAAAATATACACCAGTGAGCAATAAGATAATATGTGAAGCCAGATTTTAATCTACAATGATAATTGATGTGCACTGATCTATCAAGTAAAATGTGGTAGACAATATGTTTGCATGTTAGATGGTTGAGGGCACTCGGTAGGAAACACTGAACTTGGGTTCTTGATGCTACTGATGCTCTCGCATGCGGTTAATACCGCACCCCTCAGTTTCACATCCTGAAAAGTATCTACTGAGTTATCTTGGCCTTGACCGAGCTCCTGTAAAAGTAAAATCGTTTGTCACGTCTCAGAATATGAAGTTGAACAACCCAGGATCGGATCCACCCGAAAGCATCAGTTACGTCAGATGAACCTTGGTGGTGAGTGTCAAATAGTTAAAAACCCAGGTATAGGGTTTCCTTCCGGCTTCCTTCAACTATAAAACATCAAAACGTAGTGCATAAGAAATCGAGTCACTTAAATTGGTGTCCATGTCACGTCTTGATCAATAAAATTTGGTCAGCACTTAACAGACGATTGAAATTTGATGTTGGTCATTACTCAGTGGTCAATCAGTTTTAAATTTATTATGTCTTTCAATCATAATACCAAACGATATAGTTTTAACATCGAAAGTGAGTGTAAAATTTCTGCTTCTCCAAGCGAATTCCATTAACATGAAACAAAGAAAATGAACTTATGATTTGTAGATTTCTGAAGATAACCAATAACAAGTTTACGGATCAAATCTAGTTGATAATGTTATCTTTTGTTAAAATTACTAAACAAAAATGTCTCTTTACTTAGCAGTAAACAATCGCAACTGAGGCATTGAGAATGTGAGTAGACTTCTCAAATTGTCAGTACTAGTAACTGATACGTGAAATATGGACGTGAATTTTATTTTTAGAACCTTTTGCTTAAAATCTATAGTATTTCAGTTATAGTTGTATAGATCACTTATAATAATGAAAAGAATAGATTGATAAGTCTTATTGTTATTTTATTCAGTGTTCTATATATGATAGAAAGCTGGATGAGTTTGTTATCAGAGCTATCCATTACTATCCGGTAATGTTGTACGAACTATACAAGTCATAAAAATAAGATAAAGTGAATGGTCAGAATACTATGTACAGATTACAAGGTTACGGTTGATTAAAAACAAGACATGATAATGTAAATGAACACTATAACTTTTGAAAACTTCCAAGGATGTTTTGAACAGTCTAAATGGAAAAAAATAGAATTACACTACAATAAATGGGGATGGGCAGTCATACAAAGGATAAGACCGACATGCCTTCAGGTTTATAAAATATAGTTTTCATGAATTCATTTTGTGGGTCAATTGTGCAAAATATGTACTTATAGAAGAATTAACTTAATTTATAACATCTCTATTCAATCTACAGTTTTATTCCTCAGGGATCAGTCTAGTTGATTTAGCCTATGTAAATGTGATAATAACATTCTTATCTGTCTTTCTTTTCTCTTCTTCATTCAGAGACCACTAATGACAATAATATTCATTATAATTTTCACATGTTTGTTCAGTACAATATTTACTGCACAAAGTTTGGCAAGTTTTTTAAGTTTAGGTACAATAATTGCCTATTGTATTAATGCTATCAGTGTTTTATGTCTGCGTTATCGATCACGGACAAATAATCATGAAGATATAAATGAATATAATAACAATGATGTGAAACGTTTTGAAAACTACCAGGTAAATACTTATCTAATGTATTTCATATTCATTGATAGGCTAATGGTTAATAGAAAATCTACTTGAATGGAATCGTTTTACTGAATTTTAAATGAAGAAAATAATACATTAAATAAGATTAATATCATTGTAAAATCTCAGCGAATGAATTTGTAGTAAATCCAACGTTTCGCCTGGCAATCTGGTCCAAGCTTTGTCAAGAAAATATAATCAAACATCAAAATTATCGAATATAAATAGGTAGTACATGGTTCTTCGGTTCATTGCATACTGAATAAGTCATCCAATCAGCGTTAAAAATGTCTAAACTAGATATATGTATTACTGTGTAAGAGATTTGTGATGTGAAATGATAAGTGCTAAGATCACATATTGTATATGTGTACGTAAGTGGTGAGAGGAGAAATTTCATTCACAATATATTGTCTCCTGTCGGTGAATTTTTAAGAAAACATGCAATTTTTAAAATCTGATATGAATCATATATGTCACAACATGTATAAAATGAAGATAAATAAACAAAATAAAAGAGTGAATTTCGAAGAGGAAGAGCGTAATTTGAAACTGAATATTTGTGTTATTTTAATGTTCCAATTAATTGTTTAACGAATTCCGATAAAACAACTGATTAGAGTCATTGAATGTAATCGTCACTCAGATAATACGTGATAGATAAAACGGAAAGGAGTTCAGGTTTTTATTTATTAATGATTAGCTGCCATGGCACAGCTAGTTATATTCCATCCATCCTATTAATACTGTTTGGATTAGCCCATATGTATAAGGCTTCAGCTGTTTGTCTCTCCTTGTAAGAATTAAAAGCTTTTTGAAGGATTCTTGTGCCATCGAAATCAATTGTATGACCTGATTCTATCGAATGTAATGCTATCGCTGACTTGTTCTCACGTTTCCTTACATCATCTGGGGACTTAGGAATGTACTTCAAGCATTGTTGATGTTCCTTCACCCTCACATTCAGTTGCCTTGATGTTTCACCTACATACGTTGCATTACAGTCACTACATCTGATTTCATAGATACAATTCTGTTGTTCTTCTTTGTGTATTGGATCTTTAATTCTTACTAGTTTTGATCTTAGAGTATTGTTTGTTCGAAAAAATATTCTTATATTTTGAACATTTAGGATTCTTCTAATGCCTTCTGAAATACCTTTCCGATATGGGATCCCCACTGTGTTAACCCATTCCTTTTTCTTTAATCCTTTTTTATTGTTAATGCCGTTTTTTCTTTCATTCTTAATTATTCTTTTAATAAAATCCTTCGGATAATTGTTCATGATTAGAGTAGATGTAACTAAATCCATTTTCATTTCCATATCGTTTGGTTCAGTGACAACTTTTTGAGCTCTTGTGATCATATTTTTGGCCATTGTCACTTTGGTCGAGTGTGGATGTGCCAACTTAAAATCCAGAAATTTCCCTGAATATGTCGGCTTTCGGAAAATACTAATTTTTAAACTATCATAATCTTTCCTTTTTAACTAAACAGTCTAGAAAAGGTAATTTGTGTTCAGGAGATTCCAACTCCTTGGTGAACTTGATTTTTTCATCAAAGTTGTTGACATGTTTAAAAAGTTCGTCTAAACGATTGTATTTAAGACAGGATTCCACTAAGTATCATATTGAATGAAATGAATACAATTCAGTAAATTAGTACTGATTTTTGTATTAAGCTATGAGCTGTATTTATTGTACAAGGGCTAGTGATTGTAGTTGATTGTTAATTATTTCATAAATTGTAATTTTTGTCCTCTTGTAGGTCAGTGAAAGTAGATCGCTGAATAACATAGATTTTTACTTAGTTACTGAGCGTACTTGTTGAAAACTACTCATGATATATATATATATATATATATATATATATATAGTGTGTGTGTGTGATATACCGATTTTGGTTTCTCTTTATGCATGTTTTATTGCCCCACAGAATGCATATTACAGTAAAAGAGTTGGCGAACCAGGATATATAAAATCGAAAATTGGTTTTCGTTTATCTGATCGTATGTTAAAATTTATCAATTCTGGTGTTCCTGGTAGTATGGTTGTTTATTTAATATCTATTTATATAATATTGAGTATTGCATTGATTGGGTGTTTAACCTTTGGAGTAACTGGTAGAATAGCAACATTTATGAAGATCATTGCTATTGTACTTATTATTATACTACTCATATTGACTATCATTTTAATCAGTTTTATTGAACAGTTCAAATTAAATGATGCTAATTTATATCGAGTAAGTTATCTATTGTGAATACTTTGAATAAAATATTTTCTATTGAAACATCCTAATTAAAATGTTGAAAGTGATTTTGTTACTTACTTACGCCTGTTACTCCCAATGGAACATAGGCCGCCGACCAGCATTCTCCAACCCACTCTGTCCTGGGCTTTCCTTTCTAGTTCTATCCAGTTTTAGTTCATTCTTCTCATGTCTGTCTCCATTTCTCGGCTTAATATGTTCTTTGGTCTTACTCTTCTCCTTTGGCCTTCAGGATTCCATGTGAGGACTTGTCTTGTGACGCAGTTGGGTGATTTCCTCAAAGTGTGTCCTATCCACTTCCACCGCTTCTTCCTGGTTCCTTCCTCCGCTGGAATTTGGTTTGTTGTCTCCCACAGTAACTTGTTGCTGATAGTGTCTGGCCATCGGATCCGAAGTATCTTGCGTAGACAACTGTTAATAAATACTTGTATCTTCTGGATGATGGCTTTAGTAATTCTCCACATCTCCGCCCCATACAGTAGAACTGTCTTGACATTTGTATTGAAAATTCTGATCTTGGTGTTGGTTGACAATTGTTTGTGATTTTGTACGAGAACTAATATCGATTTGTCAAACAAAATATTAACTTTTTTGTCACTCTGATGTTTATTCAAATTAAAACTGAATAGTCAAATCAATCTCGTGTTCTCGTTTACATTGAATATCAACATGACAACCATTTATAGTAGTTCTAATGATGCAGACATATTAAAAAATTATTTTAAATGAAAAATGAGTGTTTATCAATATACATCTATTATGGTAATAATTTCTTATTTTTAATCTACATTTTCATAATTCGTCTAATGAAGAAGATTCGACACATGGTAAGGTGTGATACTGTAGTGAACAAGAAGACGAGTGGTGACAATAGAATGTCAGGGAGCACCAGTTCCCTCAAGATTACAGGTGCACCTTGCTGACGAGTGCCAAGTAGCACGAAACCCGGGTCCAGGGTTTCCTGTTGACCACCTCCAACCACCATCTTATCTCAACATAGTGCATGCAGTGTCGATCCACTTAGACTAGTGGCCACATTGCAACTTGATCGATAGCATTCGATCAGCACTAAGAAGGACTTGACACGCATAACATTGATCACCACCCAGTGATCAATCAATTGTGACAATAGAATGTATTTGACACGGAAAATTACAGACTATCTGAGTAAAATCTGACAACCATACAGTAATCAGTTCATTTGCAAACTATCAATCAATTGTCTCAATCTTGACCGTTCCTTCCGCAAATGTCAGTCCACCGTCTCCGATTATTGTTGTTCATGCATTTTCATACCAATTGCCTTTCGTTCCCGTTCTTTCGTGATCGATCTTCTTCTGAAATACATTCTATGCCCGACCATCATTATATATTACTTATGTGGATATAAGTAACCCACACCACAATACTTGTTAAACCATTATTGTATAACCGTGGTATGAACGTGAAACTGAATTTGACAGAAAAAATTGATCCTTATGAGTTATGAATAAATAGCGAGATTTTGGTTAAATATATTTTCGTGACTTGAGTTAAGTTGTTGAGTTATAAATAATAATGGATTAATGAACATGATTTTTGTGGTTATTACATAAAATGAAAACCGAGTATTCTTATTTAGATTAGAATTGTCTGTAATTAAGATGGGAATTGACAGGATCCTAAATCAACCGCATTAAGAATTCATTAAACTAATTGATTTTTGGGGAATGTTTATGGAGATATTTAGTAATTTTTTATATGTAGTTGAAATCATTAGTCAATTGAAGCTCACTAGTGAGAACAGTAGTGATTGACTTCAAGAGATATTTCCTGCAGTTCTAGTGAGAAGCAGTAACCAGTGGAGTTCAACCAGGTCTGTTGTGAGATATCAACTCATTGAAGACATTGGTGAGTGGTTACTCAATTTCGTGGATTGGTTGAAGTTAGACATTGACACCGTTGGATGCTGGCCGGCTCAGTAGTCTAGTGGTTAGGTGCTGGGTTCGAACCTCGTGAGGCGGGATTGTGGATGAGCACTGCTGAGGAGTCAGCTCAACAATAGGACGAAACGGCCGTCCAATGCCTCTAGGTTTTCCATGGTGGTCTAACTTCAATTGACTCATGATTCCAACCATATATAATAAATTCATTTTACACAACTATTACATTAAATATAGCTTCCCTAGTTGAAAATTTTAATTCTAAGAACAAGTGTAACATTTTATTAGGTATTTGAGTATATTATGCAGCATAAATTTTTTTGAAAACAACTACTTTTGTGTATAGTTTTAAGTGTGATCAACAATATCTGGCTCCAGTATCAATGAACAGTAATTAGTTTCCGGAAATTCAGATGTGATCTTTTTTCAGTATTCAACAGACGATTTGTCTTTTTTCTAAGCAATTTCAAGTACACATATAAGTACTCATGAATTAATAAACAGAACCCACTTTTTATGTACCCATCTGGTTTTTAACTATTTGTTGCGGTAATATGAAACATTTAAATATGAAAATAAGACAATTGATATGGCCAAAATTTCATGTTTGACAAAGTATTAAAGAGTCATCAGATTAGTTAAAAGTTACATTATTAATATCTATTGTTCTTAAAAATTACCAGTTCTCAATGGCATATATTATTATTAATATTACAGTAACATCTGAGTTTAATTCTATCTCCTTGTCTAGTTTTATCTGACATCTAGCACATGGGATAATAAACAATACATTGGCATCTTTGACGTTGTATATTCTATACATTTACAAGTTACGACTATTGGATTCTATGGTTAGATCAAAATTTGTAGTATATGTATCCTTATTCATAATTATGTTTTGAGCTCAAATAAAAGGTATATACATGTAGTTTGTTTGTAAATAATGTAAGATTGTCACTCGACCATGTTGCACAGTGTTTGGTTAAGTTAAGAGCCATCTGACACCACTATCTGATTTATTGAATAACGCAATATTTATTATTTATATATCAGAAATAATCATTAGTTGAATGGTATTCTCGGACTTACTTTTCAGATTCCATTGGTTCCATGGCTTCCTTGTTTGACATTAACGTTAAATCTACTACTTCTTTCTCAGATTTCATGGTTTAGTTGGGTTCGTTATGGTATTTGGATGTTATTCGGTAAGTTGCTTCTCTTTTTGAATTTATAAAAACAATGTATTAATGAAAACGTCATAGTATATTGGGTTTTATCATAAGGATTAAAATGCAGATTGATTTTGATCATTATTAACATCAGGAACTGACTCAAGTTAAATATCTATTGGGATCCAATAAGCTCTGGATGATGTTTCATCCTAGTGTGGGACTCCCCAGCAGAGAGCATCTACGACCCTGCAAGAGGGAATAAGGCCCGGGACCTTTGGTCACATTTGAACACTTAAACTCTGGACTGTTGAGCAAGTTTGCATATCTAGCTTCAAGCAACTCATGATTGTGTTTAATACGAAGCTGTCTGACACCTGGTGCATTTGAATTGTACTAGTCACAAATTCATAATAGAATTTTGGAATTACCTCCCGGAATTAATTACCGGTGAGCACATGGTGGATGGGCACTGATGAGGAGCCTCATATTAGAAAGAAATGGTTCTCCAATAATTCCTGTCTTCTAATGGATGTCCAACTTCAATTAATCTGTGATATCACTGACAATCACTAATCGCCACAAACCTCAGTGTTGAGGACGTCGACTGTGTGCTTTCTATAGTTAGTCTCTTTAGTAGATTTTTGTTCAGAAAGAACAACTAATAATATTTGGAGAACCAATTTTCTATACATAAACCATTCATTTTATGGATTAAAGGAAGATGATTTATTGTAAGTAAATTCATAAGCGTTTTAGCTTTAAACTGCTCAGTAACTAGTAGCATGATAATACTTTTGTACAGTAGTACTTCCAACAATAGCATCGATAAAAGTTACCATAAAATTGCAAAGATTTCTTTTGCCATTAACTGTTCCATTAGAGGGTTTGCTGGATCGTATAGACTAGCATTTACAAATATAATTTTCGATGCAATAATTATTATATATATATAAGTTTTCCACAAAATATGCTTAATTTTTACTTCTGGCATTATTTTACGCCACAAATACATCACATGTTGTTTTCAGGTTGATAATGGTGATAAATATAGATCAGCTGAAGTTACCAATGATTACAGTTAGATTCTGGTTCATTGATCTGTAGTTATCTTGTTTGTGGTAAAACTTGAAGCTTTCTAAGTTCGATCTCATAGACTGTCTAAAACTATGATGAAACAATTGTCTAGTGGATATCACTTCATAACGAAAGTTACTCCCAAACAAATGAGATAAATAATCTATTGTTTATATTCCACAGATTATGTTTTCTATTGTTTTGTTTGTAAATAGCCCAAAGCATAGAAATGATGAAGTTAACGTTAATGTATAATCATTATCGTTCCACTATAAGTATCGTTTCGAAGGCTTGACTTTATATTTTCAAAAAAAAGAAAAATATGGTGGCCACCTTATATTAGTAAAACTATGATATATTTGTGATAATGCAACGAATTAAAAGTTAAATTTATGGTGCTTCGAGACTTAGCATTAGTGCTGGAGATGTTAGATCCCCAAACCTAACTTGATGAATATCTTATTTTTGTAATTTTATTCTGAAATTTTGAATTTCTTTGTTTTCGCGCCAAAAGCTCTCTTTTCACCTTCATGTCGTAGTTCCTACTTGGGAAAATTTTAAATGCTATTGGTCAATTGTGTCTTTTAGCATGCTATTTTGTAATGCTTCCCAAGGACAGTCTTATGTTGCATATATACGTTTAATTTGTGCCTGTTGTGATCGCTTGTGTCTCTGGCTATTTGAGGAATATATTTATTCCCCGTTTGAACTTCGTCTTCTCTCTCTAGTTAGCGGGCCTGGGACTCATCAGATGAGCTGGATTATTGGTCTTTGGTCACAAGTCTTTACTCCATTCGCAGACAAGGTGAAATTGTAATCGCTTCAAACATAGCAATAAGTCAATTGTTCAAAGAATAGGCGAAATTTTCAAAATCATAGAAATTGAATTAGCATAGAAAACAAATCACATAGAATATTTACTATACATCAGTAGATTTGATCATGTTAATGTTATGACATTCAGGTCATGGGTGATTCTCTGCTGTGTGTACACACATGTGCATGTGAATGAGTATATAAAATTTGATATTTATAATGTGAATTAATCACTGAGGAGTCCCACAATAAGACAAAACGGCCGTTCAATGCTTCCAGGTTTTCTCTGGTGATCTAGCTTCAATTGACTCATGCTATCAACTATGAATTAATCACTTAGTTTGTATATATCTTTGTGGTATGGTTGTGAAAAAATTGCCATGTTAATTGGATAGTTAGACTTTCTTTTATAGTGAAAATAATTAGATTAGGTGATATATGAAGTATATGAGTTGCTCATTTTATCCATAGTTACTAAAACGTAAATTTAACAGTTAGCATATAATGTTTATGATTATAATACCTACATATGAACAAATTACTGATCATCTGATTCTTTATTAAAATTGTATTCATCTAAAATTAATTTACAGAATAATATTGAATTAGTCAAATTATTCAATTGACGTAAACCATCTACAAATTATTTATATATAAAAATCTATTACATCAAAAATATTAAGTAAAGAAAAACCATTTTATTCAGTAATTCTTTCACCATGGTGATCCAGCTTCAATTGAATCATGATTTCAGCTGTGAAATTACTGAAATCTCCACAAAACACCTTCTGATAACACTCATATGCTCACTAGTGACTGACTTCAAGAGATATTTCCTAGAGTTCTAGTGAGAAGAAGTAATCAGTGGAGTTCAACCAGGTCTGTTGGGAGATATCAACTCACTGAAGACACTTGGTGAATGGTTACTCAATTTCGTGGATTGGTTGAAGTTAGACATTAACACAGTTGGATGCTGGCCGGCTCAGTGGTCTAGTGATTAAGTGCTCGCGCGCGAGACTGATAGATCCTGAGTTGGAATCTAGCAAGGCGGGATCGTGAATGCGCACTGCTGAGGAGTCAGTCCCACAATAGAACGAAACGGCCGTCCAGTGCTTCCAAGTTTTCGATGGTGGTCTAGTTTCAATTGACTCATAATTTCAACTGTGAAATCACTGTAATCTCCACAAAACCCTTTCTGAAAATAAAATATCACTTTATATTTCATTTATTGTACATTAATCTGCTTGGATTTTTCTCTGTTTAAAATTGTTTTCCTTTTTTTTTCATTTAGGTTTATTAATATATTTCTCATATGGAATTAAAAATACTAATCGTATATCTGAAGAAAATGAAACGGTTATATCATCAAATTGTCTTAGTGATATAGAATATGAAAAGAAATCATCTAAAAGTAATACATCAACAGATGAATCAATAGAATTTGTTGATCCAATTAGATTTTAATCAAATGACTTTAAAAAATTAATTGACATGTGAAGTGAAAATTAAAAAGAAAAAAAAAATTTTTTTAATAATTTTCTTACATCATATGATTGATTGTTTTTGATTGAAAAGAAAAAAAAGAGACAGAGAAATAATTTTTCTTTACATACACATCGTTCTCTTACTCATTATGAAGAGAGAACAAGAATAAAGATTCTAACAGAATTCATTTTATCTCATTCATTTATCTCAATAAACTTTTGATATCATATATGTAACATCATATATTGAAATAATTATAAACAATATTATTTATCATATAGATTTTTTTCATAGTTGAAATCATGAGTCAATTGAAGCTAGATCACCATGGAAAACTTGGAAGCACTGGACGGCCAACTCGTCCTATTGTGGGACTAACTCCTCAGCAGTGTGCATTCACCATCCCACCTCACGAGATTTGAACCCAGCACCTATCATCCTCGCGCGCGAGCACTTAATCACTAGACCATTGAGCCGGCCAGCATCCAACTGTGTTAATGTCTAACTTCAACCAATCCACGAAATTGAGTAACCATTCACCAAGTGTCTTCAATGAGTTGATATCTCCCAAGAGACGTGGTTGAACTTGACTGGTTACTGCTTCTCACCAGAACTGCAGGAAATATCTCTTGAAGTCAGTCACCAGTGAGCATATGAATGTTATCAGAAGGTGTTTTGTGGAGATTTTAGTATTTTCATAGTTGAAATCATAAGTCTAGTGCTTCCAGGTTTTCCATCGTGATCCAGCTTCAATTGAATCATGATTTCAACTATGAAAATACTGAAATCTCCACAAAACCCCTTCTGAAATATAGATTTTTGATTAAATTACAACTTTCTTAATTAAATAGATTTAAATGAAGTAATTTCTTTATGGATATTTGTAGAAATAACGTCTGAAGGATATTGATGACAGAGTTAAAGGAAAAAAATTTGATCGATAAGTGGATATATAAGACTGAAAATTTCTAATATTAGAAGGTGGAGTAGATTTTAGATCTTTGTTTCTCATTTTGTTGGAACTAATAAAAGTGAATATATTCACAGTTTTGAAGAATTGTCGATGTCAAGTAAGGTGTTAAATGAGGTTGACAAGCGTTGAAATGTTCAGTTATTCCTATGAATTGAATAAACTTATATTAAGCAGACAGAAAACCTATCAGTAACCATTCGTAACAATCAATTTAACAGTGTTATACAAACAGACATCGTACAGTGAAAGTTTAGAAGAAATAGAACTATAGTTAACTTAATGAATACGAAAATCTTAATGGTTGTAATGTATCATCTAATATACCAGGTAGACAATGAATTAACCAACAAGTCAGGCTTTTAAATCGAAATACACTTAACAAACTATAATTATTTCAGAAGACTGTACTTCAAAATCGTTTTGTTTTAAAGGGATCTCGTTGAGAAATTCACTACCAACTCTCTGTTCACAATAATACATTGTTTGTAAAGATATATGTGACGGAGATAGACAGTTGTTTTTGCACCTATCCTTAAAAAACGCCTATTTATTATTCTTGACTAGAAACGAAATATAAGTCTTCTTCAAGTTATTCTAAAAACATTAGTTTTTTATCGTACTTCTTAAATTATGAAAAACATTTAAAGACAGATACTTCATAATCAAGTTCGGGATTGAATGATCATGACTTCTGAAGGCTATGAATACTGCTGAGGTTCGAAAGTGTGTGATTCAGTATAATGTATATAATCATTCAAGAAATGTTTTTATTTTGGAACGTGAGCTTTTACGATTGTACTTGTTTAGTTGACGTTTTCAACTCAAACTGGCTAGAATAAGTAGGAAATTAATCACTTTATTGAATAGCATGTGAAAGTAAAGGAAAGTTGGGTATTACAATGTCATAGGTTTACTTCTAGAAAACCATATGAGTCAGTGCCTTGAGATGGTAAGGAACATAGATCAAGATGTATGTCGAGTATACAATACCATACACTTTTAAATGGACTAATATCCATTTTCGTTGCGTTTCTAAATAAACAGTATCCTTTCTATCTTGTTTTGGATGGTGCTTTATCTCGTTTGACACTGTCAATGATATTATTTAAAGATATAAAAATAATTAATTTCTACATTTTTAACTATTCCTAGTAGATACCCTTAGATATTTTTAAAAAAGAAACGATACTATAGATTTTTTCACTAAAGTATAACTTAATCGGCACTTATTACCAGTCAATCTTATAAACAAGTAATGTGATTGTATAACTCCTTCAGTTTAAACCCCATGAATGATTTGAAGTTAAATCTCTTTAGACAACCACTTAGGTATCCTTCCTCTTACAATAATGAAATTTTATTAAATAAATCCCTTAAACTAGTTACTTCGAATTTAATATTTTACTTTTAAAATTACTGGTTTCTTCATGGTATATTTAATAGTTACTATGATAAACATATAGGTTAATTTCTACTTGTGGGTGAAATGAATTCATATTATCAGATGATAAGACAAACGTAAAAGTTTTAGAGATGACAAGTAGTTGTTATCCTCACTGTGAGTTACATTGATTGCCTATTATAACATTAGATGTTATAAGTAGAGATAAAACTGGTTGCTAATTCGTTTTACCATTCAAATGACGAAATACTAGATAACCAATAAATTAAGGCACTAGTTCGTTGTCTATGCTGAAATATATGTGGGAATTTTTAAAATATTAGTTATGCAATGATATAAAGCCTTAAAATACGTTTTTGTTTTTACCAGTCATCAAAAATGTCAAGTTTAAGCAAACTGACAATGACATTAGTCGATTGAAGTGTATCCAGAAAAGATTTTCTAAATGAATACAGATGGAATTGTTCACCAGAAACTATAATGAAAACCCCAGTAAACCCAAATAATCTAAAGGTCGGTGTCAATGGTTATTGATATTTAATGAAACTTAAAGTCCTGCGAAGAGGTGAAATCATTCACGTACCTGGGAAGCATTATTGATAAATAAGGAGAATCGAATGCAGATGTAAAGGCGAAGATTGTTAAAGGAAGGACAGCATTTCTACAACTGAGGGACATATGGAACTCAAAACAACTGTCAACTAATTTCAAAGTCAGAATCTTCAATACGAACGCCTAGACAGTTCTACTGTACGGAGCTGAAACGTGGAGAACTACCACAACCATCGTCAAGGAGGTTGTCTATGCAAAATTCTCAACATTTACTAGCCGGATACTATCAGCATCAGCGTTTTATGGGAGAGGACAAACCAGCTTCCAGCTGAAGGGGAAATTAGAAAGAGACGTTGGAAGGAATATTTATCTACATCTGTGCAAAAAATTATTAAGTAGATATCTTCTTAAATAATATACCACTGATAGAAATGATAGAAAATGATTGGATTTTAACGATCAAGAATACAATGAGCTTCAAAAACCTGATTAATGAATGACATTTATTCAGCTCAGTTAGACTTATTTACTTCTTTAGATGGAAATGAGATAATGATTGACAAGTCACCCTTTAGAAAATCTTAAGTACGATGCTTTCCAGACGTTGATTATTTATCTTGGTTTTTTATGAAAGCTGCTTAGTTTTTACATATTTTATTTTATATCAGAATATTCTTCAGAAATCAGTATTGAAATTTAGGGCTATCCGTAATGACACAACTTTCCATAACATATGGATCACATATTTGACTTTTTTTCAGTTGAAAGAGGGCATTAGAATGCTGAACCTCTTGTTACCAGTCAGCTGAAATTAGAACTCCTTAATTCAGCATAATGCATCAACCGTTATATCAACTCCTACTGTCTGTAGTAATAACTTATTGAGAGAAGAATTGGCTTACACTGAGTCACGAAACGTTAGAAAATCCAATTTTTCTACGCACTGGGATATTACAAATATATTAATTTATTTATAACAATCTACCCAATTCTCAATTTATTCAAAATTAGAATTAAGTTTATTTTGGCAAGTACATTTGATCTTCAGTGGCTCAACAACTTTTCGGTAGGGATTTGAGGATAGATATATCACAGACGAATAGAGATTACAGTTCATTTACATTAAAAATAAATAAATCTCTATAGACTCTCATATTCATGAACCCATTAAAAGAAATTTACATAGCAGGTAGATGCTACTTAGAAGTAGTAAAACTATATTAACAAAAATGTAGACATAAATAAATTTGAACCAATCTTATAGGTTCAATATAGGACATATACTGAGAAATCCAACAAGCATTCCATATTTAGATAAGGTATTTATTTATAAAGATGTCAGTTTAAAAGAAATTTGATCCAAGACGTAGTAAAATCTAGTTGATCACCCTCATAATCACTGTTCAAGTCATGTTAATTCCGTTGTGGTCTTTACAGTTGAAAGTTGTTTTAACTTTCGGTTCATTTGATTTTAATATTTCGTATTACTTTTTTATTAAGACTAAGAACTGATTTCCTGAGACTAATCATTAAATAATATGACTAATCTAAGGTGATGTTTATTCATTCAGTTACTTAAATCTTACGGAATAAAAATCAATTTTAGAAGCGATCATTTAAAATTCATAAACCTTCAATAAAATATATATCTTAAGATATTTAGTAACCTATATCAGTGTAAACTTAATGTTAACCAAGTGGAATTGGAGTTGGGCAATCATTAATATCTCACTGTTAGGTTGAAAATGGTTTTAGTGATGATGATAACAATACACGACAAATAGTAGAACTGACATTCAGAAAATTCGGAAATACTAGTGATCTACAGTAGGTTACTTTTAAGGCCTAATCCAAGAGTTTAATATCCGATCAAAGGTTCTTTAGAGACTTTTTCTCTCATTAAATCATTTTGAATACTTTTTGATCATTTCAATGTGTAGGGTTTTGATGATTAAATGCACAGTGTTTGAGTACAAAAAGTAAAGGTATATAAAGCCTTGATTTTCCAGAAGCTACTGGAAATATGCCAAAATTAGTTTAAAAATCAATAATCATTCAGTTATTAAGGGAAACGAAATTCGTTGGTTTTCTAAAACATTGAGAATTTTCCGCTGGATACCGACTGAATGAAGTTTTTTTCAGATTTTTACAAGTTTCTGGAGACTTCTCTGAGGAATTTTATTCGGTCTTACCACTATTAAATGTTTCAACTTGTAGTAAACTTTATTGGCTAGTAATATAACTTGTTGCTAAATCATTGTGGACAATTTATTAGTGCATAAAATAATGTATCTGATTGTGCTCTAATGTAAACACGGTTGGTCATGAAAACAACATATATTAACTTCAAAGTATACAACATTTTAACTGGGTATTATTAAACCAAAACCTTTAATATCTCAGTGTGTTACAGTATTATATTGTTAGATGAAATAGAAAAGAGATTTTGAAAAAGGCCCACTGGTCTATCGGTTAAGTGCTCTGGCGTGAGACTGGTAGGTCCTGGGTTCGAATATCGCGAGACGGGATCGTGGGTGCACAGTGATGTGGAGTCCCACAATAGGACGGAACGGCCGTCCAGTGCTTCGAGGTTTAAATGGACGATTGTTGATAAGAACTTAGTTTTTAGGAATTAGAAAATAATAATCCATAGAATACTGTGATCAGAGTTCTTATCACTATGCTATTCGGTTTGGTTAACTCCAACTATATAACATCAAACTACAGTGGAATTTTACTATGATGCTATTTAGAGAATGATAATGACTCAAATCACCATACTGGTTATAGTATATGATTAGTTTTCGTTTAGTAGATGACGTTAGTGAAACAGCACATTGATACTGATATGTTAATGAACAGACCAAGATTCTAACAATAAATTTCAGAATGAACATTATATTCCAGGTGTCTCTAAATTTATTCAATATTCTGTTTTGAGATGTAAAGTGATTGTTAGAGATATTTCGTAGTGTTTGGCACTCACCGGTAAGGGATATCTGTAATTTTGATGTAACTGACGCTCCCTGAGGGATTCCATTCCGCGTACACTTTACTAATGAGTGCCAAACAACACGGAACCTAAGTCCAGTATTTCCTGTTGAATACCACCAAACATCTCAACACAGCGCACGCGATGCCGAGTCACTTAGACTAGTGTCCACAATACAACTTCATTAATAAAATCCGGTTGGCCCTAAGACGGAGTCGACGTATATGGCATTGGTCATCACTCAGTGATCAATCAGTTGTAAACTATCCTATCTGATGGTTCGAGATGTTAATTTATAGAATAAGTGTTTTACTCAATATTTTTACCATTATCCTTGAAATTATCGGTAATTTATATTAAGTAGATTATTACGAAAGACTTATATTCACCCACATTTATTCAGGTAGTCATCGGTACATGAGAATATATATTTTGTTTTTAAGCATAACATAAATTGATTTTTCTGAAATATTTTTCCTCTTTTCTAAGACATAACTTAGTTCATCGTACGCACGATTACATTACTTTTTTAGTGTCAATTTTGCAAACTGGGCGTTTCCTATAAACTATAAACTGTGTACTTGACTTCATATTTGTAATCTCCAAAGTTAGTAATTTCAGTACATGCATAAACGTGTATGTACTCATGTATTTGTATGACCAGTGAGATTTTCAATATTCATTGTAGTACTGATAATAATAATAACAATAATAATAATAATAGAAGAGATAGGCAGATATCCATAACACCTGACAATGGATAAATGAATATTATTTATTCGTACTCAAGAGAATGCCTAAACTTTCATTGTATTCTGTGATAGAATGAACCTTCATTATACAGACATATCTATATTTACATTAAATTATGCACACATCCACGATTGTATTTTCATTTTCATTGAAATGTGCTCACATCGGCCACCAATGTTCTATTCTTGAAAGGGGAGAATTAGTAATCACGTGTAATTTTATTCTCCTTACCATTGATTTACCAACGTCAGAAATGAATACACATGATCTGTAACTGTAATCATTTAGTAAACGGATGGATATATCATACTAAACATGTGTGTATGTGAGTACATAACATGTTTACATGTAGCAAATATTCACACACGAACAAACACACATGCAAACAACATATAAGTATTCTAAGTAGTTAGGATTTTCCTAACCCTTCTTCCTTTTCAAAAAATAAGTATTACCAATCTGTGCAGCCCACTTTAAAGTGGGCATAACTATCTGACGAATTATTCTTTTTTTTTTCTAAAGAAAGGAAGAAGAAACAGGACAACGTGAATTTTCTTCAATTAACTCTTGAAAACAATTAGATTATTGACTTAGCACCAGGTTATTGAGTGCTTTTTTATTTTTCCTAATAGTAATATTGATTGTTAAGAATACAGTTTTGCAAGTGTGTATTTTTGTGTGTTATTAATTTATCTGTTTATTTTTTTTAAGTTTATTTCATCTCCCTATCACAGGTGAGAAGAGAAGAAATGAATAGTGGGGGAAGTGGAGAGGAAACAAAAAAAATGGAAGGAGTAATAGACGGAGCAATAGAATCGGCAGATTTGAAACGTCTATTAATTATTTCATGATATTCTTTTTTCTGATTTGATTGCTTATTTACTCACCCTAATCTACTTTTTGTTTCTGCTGTAGTGCTTACTTCCCACATTTTCTGAGACAAACTAAACTTGTGTAAATTAATAATTTAAAACCATTGTTGTACTATTTAACTGTTCAATTTTACAATGACTTCTCGTCGTAAGCAAACACGTCCTACGAAAAGTAAGTCATTAATGGGTAAACTAAATAACTATATAGCTGATACTTTATTAAGAAGATGTATTGTTATTATTATTATTAATTTATTTGGTAACGATAATTTGTGATCGGAAATATTTCATAAGATTCTTTATCCAAGCTTATATGTAAAAATATCAACATATAGTGAAGTAAGTGTGAACATGTGAATCGGTAGTTTAGAACCTAGGAGCAGTTTGGATGAGCTATGGGGATATTACCATTCCAAAAGAAAAAAAAGAGTGAAACCTCAGCTGTATTACTCATTCCCATTCGATAGAATGTGCGTAATCTATAGTCTATAAGTAGATTTGGCCTTGTTAATATGGTACCCAGATCATACAGAACCACTGTTTCATCCACTCTTCACTTGATTTAGTGAACTATAATTCATATAATTCAGTGCATACAGAAGAATAAATAGTATGCTATAGGTCACCCTTTACTCTCTTGGTAATACAGATTACCCGAAAATTTATTTCTTCCCACATACCTTAATAATGTTATGTTGAATGCAGCCACTGAATATTTGTATAAATAAATCCCTTGGTTATTTTAAAACAGAATGCGGGTATTGAATAGAGTACAGTTTTTTGAATACAACAGTCAACAAGGATTTCTTAAGACAGTTTTATAAAACGTAAGCTCTTACAAAATTAATCGTAAACTACGCTATTTGAGTTGTTCAATTCATTGTAATCTCTCATAGTGGACTGTTTTGATGTAAAAATATATATTTGTATGAGAAATGGGTAAGTTGATCATTGATATTACAGTTCAATATATGTCTTACAGTCTTTTAGTTTTTATACGTTCGTATATGATGACTGATTATTTATGGCAAGATATGATCCAACTTATTATTCTGACATTTTTAGACTAATTGCAAACTTAGAACTAAGTAGTTCAACCAATTGGGCACCAAATCTTTCTTGAACTTGTGCATTTTCACTTTGTAGTTAACTATACGATGAATGTGTTGATCTTTTTTTTATTTATGTTGATTTATATTATCTTGATAACATATAACCAAGAAGAATGGCTTTCCTATAATTCGATTCTAACATCAGCATACAAAATCTATTTCCCTGTAAATGTTTCAATGATAAGAAAACACAAAAATGAAATCTATTTTATCATGATAAAGGATTGAAAATCTTTTCTTTTTTGGGATATTTAGATGGTAATCAACTTTAGAGTCTGAATAAAGGATTATTTTAGACTAAAAGGTGATGGAAATGTTTTGTAGAAATGGATTGTAGCTCTTGAAATACGAGTTTCTGTTCTATTTGGGAATTATTAGCTGGGTATTAAAAGGAAGTTCATCACTGTTCTTTAGGTTTAATAAATTTCTAACTAATTATTTCATCACAAATGTTTACCAACCGTTTACTAAAATTACTGATGATGGTATAATAGCAATTTAAGAATATTTGATTGTAAAGCTAAAGACTATTTAATCATCATATTCGAACATATCACTTCTACCTGAAGTTTTCACTGATGATGATGATGTTCAGATGAACAATGAATGCTTCATAATCAAACCATTCAGTTCAGAGAATAAAACTCGATTTAAAATTGCTTAATCCCCCAGACATTGATAGTATGAACTATCATAATAACTTACTAGATTTAGTACATTTTTATATGATTATGATTTGACTAAATAAATAAAGGAGTAATGATGAACAATTTGCACTTTATTAAATGTATATGCACTTAGAAGCTGTGAATGAAGAATGTTTGTTTTTTTTTCTTTCTTAATGTTATCATATTATGGTTAAAGAGAATGAATAGAACAATTATACTATAAACGTATTGATAGGGGTGATACATGACAAAAGAATAGAAGGTAGATATTAAACATCAAATTGCATATTAAAGTACGATAATTAATTATTAAAAAAGAGGACAACGATAAGATTCAACAATCAGTTGCACTTAAAATGAACATGATGAATAAGATTGGTTTTTTATTTAGGATTATTTCCAGAATATAGATTTAATTTCAATGATATGTGGTAGCTGGTCCTATGTCGAGCCTATATAGCTTATTCTAACTTTTGGACAAACTAATTTATCCATTCTCCTGAAGCTATGTTTTGATCTTGTTAATTATTCACTTATCAATCATAACTGTTTTTATATGAACGTATGTGTGTGTACATCTTATCTTATTCATTACATGTTTGTAGCTTATTTTTGTGTGGTTATAAGTATTGGATTAACGTTTGATTAAATATCGGGTCAGCTTACACGCCTTCTTCATTGCACGTTATTTGGCTTCGCCTCTCTCTCTCTCCAGCATCTTCACTTCCTTTGCTCCGTTTCTCTGGTTATCTATTCCGATCAACGATTGTACAAACCATACGTATTCGAAATCCATTCATGTATTTGACTTATTTAATTCCATTATGCATTAACGCGAGTTAAGTTGATAATTATATACGAGAATAGTCAGAATGTATATTTCGACAGTAATCATTCATACGATCTAATTATAGTCAGATTGGGAGCCACAAAGGATAAATTGAAGTCCACTTGTGACTGATTTTTTAAAAAATATATTGACATTCAAATATAAGATAGAAGAAGATGAGGAATGATATATTGATAAAATGTACCTACTAAGATGTTTTGATGAATAAGATGGAGAGTATATTGTCATATCGTTTATATATTTGATAACCCTGATAAGTTTTAAAATAGCTGTTGATATTTTAGAGATCTGTTCCCAAGATATATACATAATAATCTTTAGATTCCATATGATTAGTTGAAAGCATAGTATTTACCGAATTTTTCTCATTTACATTAATCACTAAGCAAAACATGACACACTAGCACTGTACATTAGCTATTAAGCAACTGGAAAAATCCACTAACATACACTGAACTTAATTGTCAAATTTACTGATCTTTATTCATTAATACAAATAAAGCATTAAGCCAGAAATCTTAGTCATCCGAACAAAAACTAGCATCTTTATGGTGAAATCATTTACTATATGAGATTATTTATTACTTATCAAATACAATTTTATCTCATCTTGATCTTAGATACATAAACAAGTATTATGTGTAGTTGTATTTTTGCATTGCTTAACTTAGTCATTGATTAGTGAAATATTCATTTTCCCCTAAAGTTCTCTAGAGTGTGTCTTAAGCTAAAGACTTTTAAAAGTATTGTGCATTATTATAGTTTATTTATCAACTTGCTAAAAGAATATTGATTTTAAATACTTTTCCAACTCCAGCTATTAATATTTCCATGTATGTAGCCGGGCTTATTTTCTATAATGAACTGATTAATTGTCTTAAACTTATATTTCGACCTTTGTTTTGTTATTGTAAATATTGAACCAAAAGATCTGTTGCTCTTGTTCTGTGAACCAGTCTTGAACAGAGATAAACGTTGTCTTTGATTTTCATGGATTCCGACTACTGATAGAAACTGTTTAACAATTAAATAAATATTAATAAATAATTTTAGTTAAAGCTTCAACACTTTCACTGATTTATTAATATGGAGGAAATCCTTGTGGTATTGTGAGATGTTTTTATCGTTCCAAGGTAGTCTTCACACGGAATTGACATTAGCTATAAAATATTTATAAATTGAGGGAAATAGAGTAGTTGATATGTCCTATCCTGAAACTTCTCAGTGGCATATTACAGTAACATGACACAGAAAGTATGAAAAATCAGATACTGACTGGATATTGCAGTTGTATCATAGTCCTTCGGAAATCCGAAAGTCTTGAGTTTGATTTTTTACGTCGTCATGAGTGAACACATCTGTGAGACCTTAAAATAACACAAAACAGATGCCTCTTAATTGTAAATATTTGTTTAACGACTGTCAGTTCTTGATGAAAAGTTTTAGTAAATAGTCCAAAATTTTTAAGAACCCACTAAAATACCTATAACGTTATTCCACGTGTATTATTTGCTGATTAGAATATAAAATGAATGAATTAAAACATAGTTTTGTCATGTAGTAATTGACTTTGAAGAATTGTTATAAATTTAATTGTGATAAAGAGGTGCTTTTTAACTCAAATCCTAATTTCTTAGCAATAGTTACACTCAATATTATTAGGAAGTATCAATTTGTCGGTTGTATTCGTCACGGATTGATCTCAGTTCGTGTGTCATCAAAAACCAGAAAGCAGTAGACAGATGCTTCTTTTTAGTGTGAGATTTATCAACGGTCTACACAGATGAAACCACGAGAGATCGAACATATTACCCCTCAGGTCTCGGACCGGATGCTTAAATATTAGAAGGTTCTGGGTTCGGTCAATGTTGGGCTTGTAGATAAGCACCGTAAAGACGTTCTATAATGTTACAGAAAAGTTGTTCAGTACTTTCAGGTTTTCAAAAGCACCCCAGCTGAGATCACTCAGTGACAAACGATTTTCAGGTTAACGTTGTTTAGCAATATTCTTTTTTACAGGCATGGGAGAGGGAGTGACCCTAAAAAGACTCCAGGAGGAGTTTTATCAAGAAATACAACCTATAAATCAAACCAGTCTCCAAACTTATCTAGACTATAAGACACTGTTTTAAATCTCATACATTATTCACCAAAATCGTATCTTGATATATAAATCTTACTATCCTGAAGGATGAGGAAGCAAGAAAATAAATTTTTCTTTCATTTTAACCAATCATAAATACTTACTATACTTTCTGCCTCTATGTAAAATTCATCACTCTATTTTCGATGTTTTTTACAATGTGATTGTTTGTATTTAGTGGGATAATTTAAGACAAACATACCCTGGTGATGAAAATCAGAGACATGAGTATAGACACACAGCTTCAATTTATTACCGGAAAAAAACCAGTGACCAATGATTATGAATGATAAAATTATGGTTCAGCTAAAAAACAAAATTTACTTTCCTATCACTGTAAATATATTTCAATATATCAGAAGGGGGTTTTGTGGAGATTTTAGTAATTTTATATAGTTGAGATCTTGAGTCAATTGAAGCTAGATCACCATGGAAAACCTGGAAGCACTGGACGACCGTTTCGTCCTATTGTAGGACTCCTTAGCAGTGCGCACCCACGATCTCGCCTCACGAGATTCGAACCGAGGACCTACCAGTCTCGCACCAGAGCACTTAACCGATAGACCACTGAGCAGGCCGGCATTCGATAGTGTTTATGTCTAACTCCAATCAATCCACGAAATTGAGCAACCATTCACCAATGTCTTCAGTGAGTTGATATCTCCCAACAGACCTGGTTGAACACATTAATAAAATCTGCACAAAACCCCCTTCCGATAATAATCATATGCTCACTTAGTAACTGGATACAGTCAGGTATTTCCTGGAGTTCTAGTGAGAAGCAGTAACCAGTGAAGTTCAACCAGGTATGTTGGGAGATATCAACTCACTGAAGACATTGGTGAATAGTTGCTCAATTTCGTGGATTGGTTGAAGTTAGACATTAACACCGTTCGATGCCAGCCGGCTCAGTGGTCTAGTGGTTAGGTCCTGGGTTTGAATCTGGCGTGGTGGGATCGTGGATGCGCACTTCTGAGGAGTCCCACAATAGAACGAAACGTCCGTCCAGTACTTTCAGGTTTTCCATGGTGGTCTAGCTTCAATTGACTCATGATCTCAACTATATAAAGTATTTCAGTATAGGTAATAATTCGATAATCATATTGTGTTGTTAAACATTTAGCATAAAAACTGACAAACACAAGAAAACTGTTTATTCTCTCATATTATTCACTTACTTTCACTAAATTACAGTTAAGACCAGTTTATAGTGATATTGTTGTTTAATAGTCATTTATTATTTACAGTTAAGTATTTGACTCAACTTTCCCAAGAATATTTATACTACTAGTAGTCAGTTTAATTGTTATAGAATAAAGTGAGATTTTCTCGGCGATTATTTCATTATAAACTAATATTAACTGGACAGCCGTTCAAATTAGGGCGAAATTGTACTGTTGTTATTAGTTTGAGACTCTTTATAGAAATTTCTTTTTTTGTTAAATTCAAACCAGTTGACGGTCTTCGAAATATACGAAGATCTCAAAATCGTCTACATAAAACAGAATTTTAATTGCTAGAAATCGGAATGAAATGGAAAAAATAAGTGGTAAAAATTCAATGAAAATTCATAAGTACCCATTTTTGTTTACTATAAAGATGATTCAACAGAAAGAAAAGATCATCAGTGATGAAATCTTACAGTTTTTATTAGCTAGAAAACACTAGTGTGAAGGATTTTAAATTTAATATCTAAGTAGCTGAATCATTTGCTCAACTTGGCTTATTACAGGAGTCCAATAACTTTTGGCTCATTTAAATAATTTGCACTAAATAAACTTTAGATGTACTGATGAGGTTCGTAAATAAGTTGATTTTAGAAGAATGATTTCATTAATAAAATTGTACATATGAATAGAAGTTATTATCAAACTCTCTATAATTGTTTCTATTGGATTTAGATTAAGAAGTGTTATAAGTCATCCCTGATAGTCTGAATATCTAACATATTTTCCCAGCATATATAAGACCTTCAACACCGACCAAAATAATTCATATACATATTGGTCGTTTAAAATTTACTATCTGTGCTTAAAAAAGTGACTAGATTAGCTTATTTTTATATAGGTTGAGTAAAGACAGTTTTGAATGAGAATATGATGTTGGCTCAAAAGCCACCAATGAGGTCTCGAACAAACGATGATATCTGTCTTCCGTCAATTAATCTGTCAATATATCTAATTCTAATCTTTAAAACTGGTTATTCCTAATGATAAAAGTGTAGATATATAATCAGCTTAGAATGTAAATTCTCATTTCATGAGTTTTATTTTTCATTAGTAAGTAATAATGTACAATTACCATGATAAGTTTTGATTACGACAATGAGGCCTGATATACAGAAACAAATTATCAAAGATTATTTAAACAGTAGTCGGTCAATCAAGTAGAAAAGAAATAGCCTGAAAACTAGCTAACATAAGGTTCAGGTTGACGCTAATTTTCTGTTAGAAAAAAATAACCGAATTCCACTAACAAAGAGGAACAAGTTCACTTAGTATTGTTTGTTTGAATATTCACATTGATGTTTAGGACTGCAACTGATCAGTCTCTTATTGGCACATGTGCATACTGTGCGTATTGCTTCGATATTGCCTGAAGTCACAAGCATTGTAAGCAAAGACGGATAGTGGCTAGTAGTGGAATCCAGGACGCACGTCTCGTCCTACAAGGTCAATTCAAAGGAACATATTATTTTAAATCTATCCACTAACTAAAAATTCGATAAATCAATGATCGATTGAAATTTCTTTGATAATTCCAGTTATGTTTATGCAAAGTGTAATCATTATTAATATTATCGTCGAGCAATAGATGGAACTATGAACTTAAAAAATATTTAGTTACATTCTATGAATCTCCACCAATATTTACTTATACATAAACTGTAAAATCTATAATACACATATCATTTGGTTTTATACTTGAGTACTCATAATTGATTAGAATCAGTGGACTCTTTGAATTTTTTCGGGTAACCAAAGGGGCTCCAAGTGGAGTTACCATTAACTTTACTCTAGAAAAAAAGTTTAATTTAAATATTCCCCTTTCTGAATACAGCACTAAAAGAATAAAAACTGACCAATAAGAATAATAAGTCAAAGTTTTTCAGAATGCCGAACCCTAATCACAGACGACCACAGAAATGAAAATACTGGATATTCATGATAGATCAATCTGTTAGATAAAAGACAATAGTAGGGATTGGAGTTATACTGGTTAATTCACTATTTGTAACTTGATCCATATATATCTTGTATACTAAAACTGTACAGAACAAACAAAGATGCATTGTCATTTCATTTTACACACAACACTAAATGATGCGAATATTCTATTATAGTGGCCAGTTTTGACAGGAAATTAGACTACTTGACTTGAGGTAAATGCATTAGTGATTAACAGATGGGTATTAAATTATGTAGACATGTATGGAATAACCAATATACATAAAATATATGCATAGAGATTTGTGGAGACTGTAGTATTTTAACAGTTGAATTGACGAGTCGACCTAAGCTAGACCACCATTGAAAACCTGGAAGCTTCGTACTAGTTTGGGACTCCTCAGCAATGCACATTCAAGATAGATTTCCTGAGGTTCTAGTGGGAAGCCGTGGCCAGTGGAGTTCAATCCGTTTCGGATATAAAACAGTTATCCATCTCAGACAATGGATGAAGGGTTGCATAAATATTATCTCTCATGGGTAAACTTCACTATTCAAGTCATTTCTAATCATTAGTCCCACGTAAAATGATAGTAGGCGCTAAATTCTGCCTTTATTAAAAGTTTCATAAATTAACTTAAAGCTTTTAACAAAATGATTCACTATTTCCCCATAATATAACTGTGGATAATTATTCTCATGAAATGAAATATAGCCAGGAAGTGTTTATACTAGGAAGACACAATAATTGAATTAATAAGTAACTAATTCAGAATAAGTTTTTCAATTTTTTTGTTTCTGCCTAAAATTTGGGACAGGTGAGTGTTATTATCTTGTATATTGTTGATTTATGCACAAATATCTCAACTAGATTCCATATAATTCGATTATTTTAACATTTACGATTGGAAACTACTTGACATTATTCATTCAAGTGAATAACACAAATTCGTCCTGGTAAGATAGAGTCGATAGGAATAAATATTTCATCCTTTACCATAGTATAATGTTGGGTCTGATGCTGGAAAAATGTCTCAAGTATATAATAATTTCTTACAGGTGAAATTATTAATAAAATCTTTAATGGATAACTTTCCTAGACCACTTATTTGAATACATTTTCAAGATATTCTTTGAAAAAGTATTATCCTTCTGGAGTTTTGAAGAATTTACTCTCATATATTGAATAAAATCGATTAGCGACTTGTTCATATATTGAAATGGAATTGAAAATAATTATTATTCAAATGGCTTTGTGAAAGTAATCAACTTAGATATTTCTTAATAATGGATGAAAAGCTGGTTTTGAAAGGTTGAATATTCCAAACTTCTTGTGACAAATAACATGTAAACTATTCGTTTGTAGGGATGGGAAAGTCTGAAAAAGATAACTCTTAGCTCCAAACTGTAGTTTTTAGCGACCCCCAACTCCTGTATATGATCTGTGTTGTAGTTTGTGTTAAACATTTTGGGCAAATTTCTAATATTTGATCTCTATGTGTTCTCCAATAAATGTCACTGAAGTTCTGGGTCCGATTCTCCCCAGGAGTCGTAGGTGAGCGCTACCAGAAAGTTCCGTACTACAAAAAAAAAGAGCCGTAAGGTACTCAGCGATTTCCAACAGTTTTCTATATAAGATCAGTGTGTGATGAACAGTGTGAAAAATTCAACAATCCTCACCAGCATTCTGTTCTAGTAATAAAAAATTGTTTTGATAGTGGAAATCTCCTTAGACTAAATGTGCACAGTTAATTGTTGAGCAGAAAATCATGAAGAAGCTGTTTTGTATAACCTAGTACAGTTAGAAATGTTTTCAGTAAAAATTTAACAACATATTTCCATTATTAAGTTAAAACACCCCTATAATCTTTTTGTCTTCTATTAATAATATTTAGCTGATGTTTTGTTTAAGATACCTGATTTTTTAGATGTTTAACTGCTTCGTGGATTTGTGACAAGCTTATTGTGTAATTTTTTAATGTGCAACTAATTCATTGTAGTCTATCCTTAGTATTTGGCTCTTTTGAAAGCTTTAAAAGTGAGTGTGACCAATATTTCACAAGCCAAATGTTGTAAGGTAGCTGGAAGTAATCGACACAAACCCTTGGACCACTGTTACATGCTCCTTGATACTCTTCATTAAGGTATACCAAGAATCTGGGAGAAATCATTGATACTTGTGGGATTTAGACTCACTTTGTCAAGTTTCACGATCTGAGAACCTATCACTAGGCCATATGGACAGCTACTGACCTCCTATAGAACTGAGATATTTACGACTGATTGAATGTGTAAAAACCGATCAATTGTGGGGTATGTTTTATATTTCTAGTAAAATCGTAGTAATTGGGTGATTGATCAATTATTTTCATATAATAGTTCAAAGACCTGAATTCACTAATGGTTTATAAACATAGTTTATTTCAAATACACACTGTCTCATTCCGTGTAATAACTTGTCCGTAATGTCCACTCTTCTAGAATGAAAAAAGACTTTCGTTCCTCATAGTGGTTCCAATATTAGGATATTGCTAAATTATGATTTATTTATTATAATTCCCTGAATTCTATCAAACTTTGATAATTCCAATATCCATTCGGTAAACTATGAGTTTGTTTCACTGAAAAGAGACGTTACTATTACAAGAGAGAGAAAGAGAGTGAGTGAAGAAAGAATTTTACCACATCAATCAATACATTGAAGCATTTATTCAAGTCATATCAATTTATCTATTAAATAGTCATTCAGTCAGTCAGTTAGTTAGTTAGTTAACCATTAAAGTCTATAAATTAAGCGTGTGAAAATGTACACATAGATATATTTAATGAATGAGTTCATTTGTGATAAATAAACACTAGTTTATTTAATTATATGCGAGAACCGGTGTTCGAATGATTGTTTCTACAAATATAGATAAATATCAACACAATATGTATACATAACCATATGTATATATATGCCTAGTTACCAAAGCACACTATATTTTTATACCTTTACAAATAAATAAAAAATATCATCAAAATTTCACCTACAGCTTCTGACATGACATTGAAAATCAGCAACCGTGTGAATAAAACTGAACAGAAAAGATAAATAAATAAACAGTTACAAAACTAGGCAGTTAATCCTTTTCGTTATTTCATCAAGTTTAGTTTGTCTATTTATTCAAATGATATTTTTTTTATTCTTTGTATACATGTATCTATGACAGTTACTATGACAGTATGTTAGTATGTTGATGTATTCTATGAATTACAGCTTCTAGTAAGAACTCAAATAAGTAAGTATATTAACTAGTAAAACTAGTCAATCGACAGTTATTTCATTTATTCATTCTTTAATATATAAAAAAGGCTATTTTTATGGATATTAAAGTAAAAATATGATTGAATTCATTGAAACACTGGATTAATGGTTGTTCTCAATTGATTATTGATTGATCTACAATTAAAAGTGAATGTGGTAAGTTCAAAAAGCATCTAAATGTTAATCGAAGTTTCAATATTATGTATTACAATGTTCATAGTTGCTTTATAAATGTACTATTTTTACTCAAAAAGAGTTACCACTTCTAATTCAGATAGTTATTATTGTTGGATTATATGTTATATTCAGGGATGATGAGTATTACTGAAGGAAAATTTACGTTTTTGGTAAATTTAAAATACTGTTCTATTATTAAGATGAAGGTTTTCTTTCAAATATAAGACTATTTATTCATGGAAATCCCGTAGATCAGTGTAACATCAGACGTTTTGACTGTATCCGTCAATTTGTTGTTTATAAACACTAATTTGAATTTCATTGAACTCAAATGGATAGTGGCTAGCAATGGAATCCAGGACGCGCGTTTCGCCTTATTTGGGACTCGTCAGCTGGATTTACTTACATCTCAGAGTTGATGTTCACTCTGGGACTCGAACCCAGTACCTTTCTCTTCAAACGCCATCGCCTCATACAGCTACCTACAGAGTGCTGACAACCACTTGCTTGTGCAATGGGGTAAAGTTTAAATTCACTTAGTATTGTTTGTTTGAATCTTCATCCCATTGCATAAGAAATTGGATATCAGGACTCAGTAGCTAGCTGTATAATGCGATGGCGTTTGAAGGGAAAGTTACTGGGTTCGAGTCCCAGAGTGAACATCAACTCTGAGATGTAGGTAAATCCAGCTGACGAGTCCCAAATAAGACGAAACGCGCGTCCTGGATTCCACTGCTAGCCACGATCCATCTTTGCTTACAATGCTTGTGAAATAAGGCTATATCGAGGCAATACGCACAGTATGCACATATGCCAATTCGAGACTGACCAGTTGCAGTCCTAAACATTAATGCGAAGATTCTAACAAACAATACTAAGTGAATTCATTGAACTCAGTTTACAAATGGCTAGTTTAATTTCATTATAAAGCGGCAAACCACTTTGTAAATTAGGTATTTTTTTAATAATTTTCTTTTATCATGCGGCATCACTAACTAACCATTTAAAGCCAGATTATAAATTTATTTTCTACTATGCTCTTTTTTTAATTATAATGGCATTCTATAATAAGTCTATCGCACATACTATATTAAATAAATCATATTCATCGAAAAAAATTCTGGACTTAACAGAGATTCATGGAGTTTACTGCGCCAGCCAAGTTTGTGACTTAGTGACTAACTTCAGTACCTTAATTCGTCGACTCTTAGTGGGTAGTTTCGTCAGTATTGAGGTTTAATTCATTTTCTGCTTATACTGTACACTGAAAATTAAATATACATGATCACATCTAACTGTCAGTCAGCTTCAGTTGAAATACTTGATTGGTGATGACTTTATCTACAGAAATGTGTCAAGGAATGTTCATCTATGCGGTATAACATGCTTCGTCTAAGTTTGAAATATCCACAAGTCACGAGTCATACACCCTCAGCACTAATGACATTTAGGGTTTATTGCTGTTTACTTTTTACTTGATGCAAGAAGTGGTCATCTTTAACATTATGTCTTTTAGTTTATTGCTTGCCTCATAATACTGATCAATGGAATCGGGTCAGTGTAAAAAAGGATATGAAATTACGTTTTTAAAAGTACTTAGTCAGCTCAAAATCAAATCCTTATCGGAAATATATTAAATAAGCCTAGTATCATATTTGATAATTTACAACATTACTAACAACTTGTTAAAGCTATACTAATATCAGGTAAAATGACCACCGTTTACGGTGAAAATCATCTTTCATTTAAAGATATATTTAACGTAATCCACAAGTACCGTTAGAGATTCATACAACTCTTCTTCTTTTGTTTCAAATTCGTCTACGATATTGCTTAGTCAAAAAAGTGTACTAACAAGCAAGAAATGGAGAATCTATTTTCTTACTTTTTACTATATCTAATTAAGTCCTTTCGTCTCAATTAATGGTTTATTATCGATCAGGTACAACGAATTTTTTATAAACTGCTATTCATGACTATTCTGTTCAAAAAAGACATTTGTAGACTAAGTGATCAGACATAGGAATATGAAAATCAGTTACAAGATCTACTACTCTCATCTACTATTAATACTTAATAAAACGGGTAGGTATGAAATGGAGATTACTGCATAAAACTATCAAAATGATTTTTTAAGTAAATCATTTACAGATAATAATGATAAATGAAACCCTAGATCATATCTTAGACATTAGAAACATTTTAATAGATACTACTTTTGTGATATATCGACATTAGTTTTAAAATCAAGTAAGATTGTAAAACACTAGACAGCTATTCTAGCTTAGTATAGAACTTTTATCGTTAAGTACAGATAACCCTCTAATCCATGTAACATACAATAATTAAGTATAGCGGAGAGCACGATACTCTTAGATCATTGAGTTGGAATTCAGTATAACAATATTTCATGTTTAATTGAAGATGTTTTCGCCTAATATTGTTCAGTATTTGGTGTCAGATCACAATTAAATGACTTTGAAAAACCTTCACTTTGAATAATGATATTTCCTAAAGTCGATCAACGACTACAGTCCAATTGATTTCAAATAAATTATAAAGTAATAATTGATAGCTCAAGTTGTTTAACGATTAATGGCATGATTTAGTGTCGTATATCGATGAAACAATATTGAGTTATTTAATGTTTTATACAAATATTCGTCAGTATTTGAACGAATAGTTTGACAAAATATGTCCACCGAGTATATAGAAGACATTACTTGGGAAAATCATATTTAGACTAATCATAGCGATTGAAATTAAACCATTCCGACGTTTCGTCCAGCAAACTTGTTTGGACTTCTTCGAAATTAAAATCACTAAAGAATATAAAATGTTTAACAAACAAATCATATCTATACTGTGCTTATCCAATCATATTCAGATGTTGACTTTAGTAAGTAGGATAACATGAGTCAGAAAAACGTGAGAAGTCCACAATATGTAATTAAATAAGTGAATATGTGTGTATGTGTAAGTTTAAGTTATTAATAGTTTATATTAGGAGTTAAACTGTTTCTTATTTGAAGTAAATATAAAAGTGCTAATTGAAAATGCTTTTGAAACGTCAATGTGTATGTAAAATGAGAACCATCAAATACATAATTATAAAGCTAAAATATACAAATGAATTTATGTTAACAGAACGTTGTATGTGAGATAAACAGGTTGGATAGAGATAAGGTTCAATGACTTGTCAATGATCATTTGTCAACGGTTGGCTAGCTGAATACATCTGATCTGTTCAGTCTATTTTGATTAGCCCATCCATTCAGCTATTCCGTTGTCAACATTTCTTTATACGCAATGAACTCTTTCTGAAGTATTTCAGCCCCTTCGAAGTTAATCTTTTGTCCTGTTTTTTACGCATGTAATCCAACGTCAATCTACTTTGAAGTTTCTAAAGTTTTTGTTAACGAAAATGACACATTCGCATTATTTTAATCAATAAAGATACTTTAAATTCATGATAAGGCTGAAATGAGTAAGGAAATCAAACCTTACATTTTTAATCTTTTTAATATGTTCATACTATAACTGTACTGTCCTATATAAACTAAAATAGACGACAGATTTATAGAAAAATAAGTTTCTTTTTGCAAATTCTGATTTTTGTTTTTATTTGGTATGTATAACCTTGAGCTACTAATAACACCTAGCCTTCGTGATCATACGAAGAGATCCTAAATTGAATTTCTATTGTTAAACAACCTGAAATAATTAAAAAAAAACAGAGCTTTCTCATCAATATCGTGAGTGTTAACCAGTGTTTGTCCTGTATCTCTGATTCAAATAAATACTGGTTTTAAGTAAATGGATCAAATTCTTAACAGTTAAAGATGATAACTGTCATTTGATTTCATTTGATTAATGAACGATATTAGGGGGATAATGAATTGTAGAAAATATTGATTCCTTAATATGATTAAATCGTTCTTTTTTATGAACAAACATACATATTGAGTTTAAACCAATAGTATTGTCATGGAAAATAAGTGAGGATGGTTTATAAAAGAGATTCTCTTAACTATTTCTGAAATCTTGAAAATTCATCAGTTCATCAGTAGTTTTCTTTTTTCTAAAAAAATTAATTGTTTGAAAAAGAGTTTAACACATTGAATGGAATTTGCGCAATTCGGTACACATTAAAGTTTATTCAAGGAGATTTATATACATATTTTTTGGAGGGGGGAGGGGGACATTTACAGAATAAGCTATTCCGTTTATATTATTATAAATTCAATTTTCATCAATCTCTTATTCAATACAATGCAATAATGTTTGACACTTAGCTTAAATATCACTATGCATCTGTTCATATATATATGTCACAAACACACATTATATTATATTCAATAAAACAATCATTATTCATACCGAGTAAGGGGGCATACGGCCTTTTTCAAAATTAAAAAAAATTAAACATAAGGATATTACATAATCACTTGAATGGTTTGTTTAAGAAAAAAAAAACTATAACAGGTCATTTATTTAGTTGGCTAGTTAGTTATTTTTTTATTACATAATTTATGAATTATTTAATTTAATATGCAACAGTTACCAAAATCATTTTTGAATAAAGAGAAAAAAAAATAGAAAGTATCTACTGATGTAATTTTATGTTTGTGTAGTTAAGTGTTTTCGCATAAATTTAACAATACAAAAAATTATATCTATCTATCTATCTATCCAAACTAGCGATTGTTCACATGGTAACGTGGTTTTATTAATGATGTGTAAATGAGAAAATGAAATTTCACTTGTTTTATTTATTTTTTTTTCAATTTTTTTTATTTGTTTTCACAAAATAAAGATCATATATATAATCATCATTTGTCTGATTATAAAAATAGATTTTTCGAAATAAATATTGTTCTCGAAAACTTTTATGTTAATCATAATGATGATGATGATAATGATGATAATTTTAGCATAGAAAGAATAATTTTGATGAGAGTAATGACTACTGATATATATGTGTATATATGAATTAAAGTAAGCTATATACTTCTTATTTATAATTAATTTTTAATCATAAAGTAATGATAATTAGTTAAATACAATTTACATTTAAGATCATGGATCGATTGAAGCTAGACCACCATGAAAAACCTAGAAGCACTGGACGGCCTTTTCGTCTTATTGTGGGACTCCTCAGTAGTGTCCATCCATGATCCCGACTCAGGAGATTCGAACACAGGACTTATCAGTTTCACGCACGAGCGCTTAATCACTAGACCACTGAGCCGTCCAGCATCCAACGGTGTTAATGTCTAACTTCAACCGAACCACGAAACTGAGTGACATATCGACCAATGTCTTCAGTGAGTTACTATCACCCAACAGACCTGGTTAAACTCCACTGGTGCTTCCAGGTTTTCCATGGTGGTCTAGCTTCAATTGATTCATGATATCAACTATTAAAATTGCATTTAAGAGTTGAATATAAATTTGAAATTAGTTGACTGTGTTCAATGTCCTACTACTGAATCTTATTATTATTACTATTAACTTTATTCAATATTATATTTTTGGTACAATGTACGTTTCTAAGCATAAAGTATTCCAAAAAAGTTTCCGTTTTATATTATTTGATCGATCCTGACGATAAATATTAAATGGTAGACATTTAGAAGTTAGCGTTTCAGGAATCGATATCTGAATAATGTGCATTCCGATTTATATTGTCAGCAATCGCAATGTATCTTATTAGAATGAATAGGTTATGCGATTAATAGACATGATGATGTGTTAAAACAAGCAAAAAGCATAACATGTTGAAATATCTAGATAAGAAGAACAGTTAGCCGAGATGTTCAAATAGGCCGCCCAATAGAAGTTAAGTAATGCTATACAGTACTTTGATGAATATTTTAGGATTATTTCAATCATTTGAATAGTGCTTTTTAAGAAAAATAAGACATTTTTATTAAACAGAATAATTTGAATAAAGTTTTGATCAGCAGACTTAATTCCATGTGAGCATAAATACTAAAATTTGCTATAAATAACTGTAAGTAACAGTTTATGAAAACCTGTATATAGTTGAATATCAGTCTTAACGTTAGGCATCCTTTAAGTGTCTAACTAATTTCTCCATTTTTTTTTAAAGAGTGAACACACACTCTCAATAGGCAAAGAAAGAAATCGTTATCTTTCAGTATATATATATATATATATATATATATATATATATATAGAGAGAGAGAGAGAGAGAGAGAGAGAGGTAATGTTGACGTTGGTACTTCACAAGTTCGAATGATTGAAATCTTCTGTTATAAAACAAATATAATTTGATAATGTAGTGCAGAGACGAAGGTTAACGGAACTATGGAACACAAACCGCGTTTTCCCCGTTATTGAAACTTTCTTCCTATGGCGTCTAATATGACCTTTGTCTCTCATATAAATATCTTCACCGTTTATTGCGTGATCACACTTTGAAATTTATTGCACTGAAACATCACAGTCCTCGTGCAGTTCGTCTTCTCATTGGATTATGTAAATTTATAAAACGGACCAACTGTTTTAAATAGTTTTGACTAATTAATTAATCATTAGGTGTTTGAGCATTCAATGTTTGATGGATTAACCAATACCAATTGTATTACGCTTATCTAAACTATCTGGATTCTCAAACTCAAGTAAACAATAGATGATTTAAACTAATAGCCTTTACATTTCAAAAAGTTAGATGTTCAAATCATAATTCCTTAGTCCTTTTTTAACTCCTACTGATGCAATATGTTGTTTAAACAAATAGATTTATGAGAAATGGACTTTGGTGTAACGCTATTGATACTTTTAACGGTATATGTATTTTAGTAATATTTAAACGAGTTCGATCTGTAAGTCTTTGTTTTATTTCCAAGTAAAATTGCCAAACTCCAGATACCCGAATTTTAATAGCTAGAGATGACGTAAAGTTAGAAACTTGGAATATCATCTTATTAGTGGGAAAGACTAAGAATTAAATCATTATTGGAATGGGGATTTGTGTAGATTATAGCATTTTCAAAGTTGAATTCATGATTCAATTTAGGCTAGAACACCGTTGAAAACCTGGAAGCATCGGATGGCCATTTTGTCTTAATATTGGATTCCTCAACAGTGTGCATCCAGGATCCCATACACGCGACTCGGACCCAGTACCTTCGGTCTCGCGCGCGAAAGCTTAACCTTTAGACCACTAAGCCGGCATCCAAAGGCACAAGATCATGGATTGATCGAAGTTAGACATTAACATTGTTAGATGCTGGCTCAGTGATCTAGAGGTTAGGTATTCGCTCGTCAGACTGAAAGTACTGCTTTCAAGTCGCGCGTACGGGATCGTGTGTGTACACTGTTGAGGAGTCCCATACTAGGACGAAACGGACATCCGAGGCTTCCAAGTTTTCAATGGTTGTCTAGCTCAAATTGACTCATAAATTGAATTACTGTCAGTTACTAATTTACTTAGTGTTATCTGTAAGGTGATATTAGTTCATTATGCAATCCGTCAGCAGTTTGATGATACCCTCAGTATCAAGTGAAGATATTTCTTGTGATTAGCAGTATGATATTGTCTAGTACCCAGTACCAATACTGATCTACTAATTACTTTTACGGTATGAACTGTTAATTAAATTCATATTGAAATGAACTATAGATTTTAGTCATAAATAGTGTTTGGTAAATAATTAATTGGATCGACATGAATAGGATGGTTATTGTTGGATGAAAACTATTGAATTTCTACACAATAGTCACATAATCCTAACCTAAAATACATTTAAGAGTTTTGAACTCGGTTATCATGTGAATAAAGAATTTGAAATTACGTGTAACTTATCTTTTTATTCCGGTTCAGAGAGTGTAATGGTCTGTTTTTCGGTTTACATTTAATACGAGTATACTATTAACTGGTTCCAATCAAACTAAAATCAAGTTAGCTGTTAGATTTGGAAGTTTACTTGGGAAATATAGGGCTAGGAATTTGTTAACAGTTGTCTTCAAACTAGTTACAATTTAGGTTTTTAATCCATTTTTACTGATACTAAATGAGTTTCTAATCACTTTTCTTTGATCCTTTATTATTTGATCAAGAAATACTTTAGAATATACTTCTACAAACATGATCGATTTCTGAATTTTTATTTTATTCTTGATAACTTATTGGTTAGAATTGTCACCTTACACTTTATTAAAATGATCAGAATTCTAAACAAGGTTTTACAGATCAATCCATTTAACAGAGTATTATAATTTCTCCAATAAGAACAATATATATGTTATTAATAATTGGATTGATCATAAATAATGTTAATCAATTTCATTAATTATTCTCCGATGAATATTTAAGAAAACGGAATCAATATTTAAAAAAAGATTACTGAAATAATCCACACATACATACAAAAAAAGTTATGTTACACCTTGTGATGTGTCAAATGTTCTACATTGAACATGGTTACTACAATGATCATTCTTTTCTTACGACTTTCAGAATAGTATTAATTAATAAATTGAAACAGTTGAAAAACTATTGGAAATCAAAAGGGTATTAAATAATTTTATATAGTTGAGTTAATGATTCAGTTGAAGCTAGACCACCATGGAAAATCTGGAAGCACTTAAAGGCTGTTTCATCCTATTGTGAGGCTCCTCAGCAGTGCCCAACTACGATCCCGTCTCGCGAGATTCTAACACAGGACCTATCAGTTTTGCGCGCTAGCACTTAAACGATAGACCACTGAGCTGGCATCCAACGGTGTTAATGTCTAACTTCAACCAATCCACGAAATTGAGCCACCATTCACTAATGTTTTCGGTTAGTTAATATCTCCCAACAGACCTGGTTGAACTCCACTGGTCACTGCTTCTCACTAGAACTCCAGGAAATACCTCATGGAGCCAGTCACTGGACGATCCAGTGCTTCCAGGTTTTCCATGGTCGTCTAGCCTCAACTGACTCATGATTTCAACATTAACACCGTTGGATGCCGGCCGGCTCAGTGGTCTAGAGGCGATCGCGCGCGAGACTGATAGGTCCTGGGTTTGAATCTCGCGGATCGGGATCGTCGATGGGCACTGCTAAGGAGTCCCACGATAGGACGAAACGGCCATCCAGTGCTTCCAGGTTTTCCATGGTGATCCAGCTTCAATTGACTCATGATCTCAACTATATAAAATTACTAAAATGTCCACAAAACGCATTCTGGTAATAAATAATTCTTAAGTGTTTATTGCTGAAATGTCTTAAACTCATAAAAACGGTTGTTCAGTATTTTCTTTCTTTTTTTTAATTTTCATGACTTCTTCAACCGATAACATTTTACTACTTAGACTTTACAAGTGTAATAATACAACACTAATTGTATGCATGAGGAAATGAGAATGTTTTTTCTTTGCAAAGTTAGTTTCCATCATGGAATGATACCATCTGAAGAGTTACTGAAAAGAATGAAGCAATGGAAAGCTATTTTATTTCAGTTCGTGTCTTTTCGGAAGTGTGCAATCACTATCCTACAAATGATATAACCCCAAAACCTTCAAGTCTGTCAGAGTGCACAATATTTTTAAGTTGTTGAGTGGTTTAGTAGTCAACACATAAATAACCTCAATATTCGGTTACAAAGTTTTTTTCATTATCATTTTTCATCATGTGTACGACATTTCAGAAGTAATCAACTTATCTTTTACCAGCTGTGAATATATTGTCTCGTGTTTAAATTAGGCAAGAAGTATATTGTTTTTGATATAAGTAACTTCTGAATTACAACTTTCACTTATCTGAGTAGTCAGAAGTGATCAATGAATAAATATTATTTTGGTTACCACGTGGCATTCTTTGGAAAAACTTCCAGCTATTCAATCACTGGGAAATTAAATAAGTTCAGAACGTTGGAGTTATTACTAAAAATAATATCAATAAATGACAACTAAATCATTTCTAAGATTATTTTAAGTAATTATAAGGATTTAAAATAAACCAAGTACCTCATTTTATATGACGATTCTTTCCAACTTCTTGCGAATCTTTATTCTTTTATTACTCACAGAACATCTAGTTCCCAAAAATACTTATCAATTTATTACAAGTTAGCTAAGCAAATGGAAAATCTATGAAACTGGATAAACAGAAGACTATTAATTGCTTTATTCTCTTCTTTCTGTCCCATTGATTGACTTGATAAAACAATATAGCCTTTAGTGGTTCTGAATTCGACTGCAGTTAGACTGTATGATGATTGTTATCGAATTGGAATAATACAAATACATTATTTTTATTAGTTACAATCCACCCAATGGTCAATTTAGTTGAAATTTTAAAGTCGAATTCTAATCATGATAATTTACAAATATAACATAAATTTTGAAAGCGTTAGGTAAAGAAAAAAAGAATAATACGCCTGTTACTCCACGTCGAGGAGCATAGGCCGCCCAACAACATTTCCCAACCAACTCAGACCTGGACAATCCCTTCCAGTTGCTTCAGGTTGCTATACATCCTTTTCATGTCTACCTCCAATTCCCGACACAATGTGTCCTTTGACCTTTCTCTTTTCCGTTTCTCCTCAAGATTCCAAGTTAGCGCTTGCCTAGTGATGTAATGTGATGATCTCCTCAATGTGTGTCTTATCCACTTCTAACGTTTTTCCCTAGTTTCCTCCTGAGCTGGAAGTTGGTTTGTTCTCTTCTACATTACGCTGTTGATTATGGTATCCGGCCAACGGACGTTGGGTATCTTGAGTAGACAATTGTTTACAAATACTTGCACCATTTTGATTATGGTTTTGGTGGCTCTCGAAGTTTCAACGCCATGCAGCAGAACTAACTGTCTTGACGTTCGTATTGAAGATTGTGACTTTGATGTTTGTTGACAGACAATTGTTTGGAGTTGCGTATGTTCTTCAACTGTAGGGATGTTGTCCTTACTTTGTCAATCCTTGTTTTTACGTGTGCATCACATCCTCCTTGTAGATTGATGATGCTGTCCAGGTAGGTAAGTGAACGCTCCCACCTGTTCCAGAGTTTCTCCATCAAGTGTGATTGGACTGGTGTTCTCCGTGTTGTATTTGAGAATGCTGCTTCTTGCCTTGTGTATGTTGAGGCCTACTGCTGTTACACTGTTTATCTTGATCTGCGTTCATTGGTGTGTATGGAATGGAAGTGCTAGACCGTCTGCGAAGTCCAAATCGTCTAGTTGCATGGAAGCTGTGTATTGTATTCCGTTTCCACTGTCAGAAGTGTGGGTCTTCATAATCCATTCGATCACCAGAAGGAAGAGAAAAGTGGAGAGTAAGCAGCATTGTCTGACTCCGGTCTTCACTTGGAATGTGCTTGTCAGCTGTCCTTCACGAACGACTTTGCAATGTAGTCCGTCGCATGAATTCTGGATGATGTTGACGATTTTCTCACGTACTTACTGCATAGTGCCGAAGAAAGTGGCATAAGATTCTCCTATCTACACTGTCAAACGCTTTCTCATAGTGAATGAATTTGTTGTATAGTGACGAGTTCTATTCAATTGATTGACGTGAGACATGTTTGCAGTTGCTTCTGTGTGTGACTTTGGTGCTTCAACTGGTATATTGTCAGGTCCTTCTACTTTCCCACTATTGTTTTGTCTGATGACTAGTCGTCCTGATTTCTTCAATCGTTAGTGATGTGAAATGTATAGGAAGATCTGTGTGTTCCACTTCGATATCTGGTGGATTCAATGGAACTGGTTTATTCATGAGTCCCTCTAATTTCTCTACCCATCTGTCCCCCTATCCATGAATTTCAGTGATTGGCTTGGTATCCTTGTCAAAAAAAACCTCAGAAACAAATTAGGTAACAACAATTTAATTACATTTTGGAACAATCCCCTTTATATCTCTAATCATCATTTTATTCATAGAATACAGCTGAAGAAATTTTAAGATAATAAAGACTTATCTGGAAGTGAATTTATAAGACTTTATAATAAGTATGGAGTATAGCATTCTTTCTACGATTGAAGAACATATGGAACTCAAAACAACTGTCAGCTAGTTTCAAAGTGAGAGTCTTCAATACTAACGTCAAGACAGTCCTACTGTATGGAGCTGAAACGTGGAGAACCACCACATCCATCGTCAAGAAGGTATAAGTATTTATAAACAAATGTCTACGCAAAATACTCAACATTCACTGGCCGGATACTATCAGCAACAGCCTTTTATGGAAGAGGACTAACCAGCTTCCAGCTGAAGAGGAAAATTAGAAAAAGACGTTGGAATTGGATAGGATATACATTAAGGAAATCAACAAACTGCATTGCCGGGCAATCCCTAACTTGGAATGGTGAAGGGAAGTGGAAAAGAGGAAGGCCAAATAACACATTATTTTGGGAAATAGAAGCAGATATGAAAAGAATGAATGTTAACTGGAAGGAACTGGATAGGATTGGATGGAGAATGCTAGTGAGCGGCCTATGCTCCTCCACGAGGGGTAACAGGCGTAAGTAAGTGAAAGCATTTTACCAATGAAGAATATATATTTAACAGAGAAACACTAACCATTCATTAACATGGCTCAAGTAATAATTTATTGATTATTCATTATTATATAACATAAATATTTATATCTGATCATAAGAGTACAAATGTAATTAATTCATTTGTTTTCCCATCCAACTAACAAAACCCCTTATGAATTCCATTTGTTATATATGGTCTTAGTTAAGTTGACGCTTATACCATTTCCAAAAATCGTGTTAAAGTCCTTATGATGATTTATCCATCTTATTAAATCCGTTAATTATCATAGCATAACAACCAATGATATATATATATATATATATATATATATAATTCCTAAAAAGGTAACTAACCGCATTAGTCGTGACTATTAAACAAACATTATATTTGATTTCTTGTGGGCAATTTACTATGGACATAGTGTCTATGTGTGTGTGTGTGTATGTGTACTGATTTCCTATTGTTTTGTTTTGTTTTATTGTTGATGACGATAAAGTTTCATATATGAAAAGTGGAAATTTATTTTCATTTATATAGAAGTCAATAGGAAAATATGTAATCAAAAAGACAGAAATTATGATTCGAATAAAATAATTTTAATTTATAATTCAATGATGTGGGATATAAAAAAGAACAAAACAATCACTTTAAAACATAATCACGTAGTTGTATGAATGACCGAAACAGATAGAAACAAAAGAATAGATAGTTTACAGGTCCATTTGTGATATATATTCATTAGGTTTCTATTGTATATGTGATTTAATATTGTTTGGTTGTTGTTGTTATTATTGGTAGGATGCATGATACAATGTATATCATGTCTAGGATATGACGATTTTTTATGAATGTATAAAAAAACTACTAAACAAGACAAACTATGAATGGATCAATGTTAGATTACCATTGAAAACCTGGAAGCATTGGATAACCGTTTCGTTCTAGTATGGGACTCCTCAACAGTATACATACACGAACCTGCACACTGGACTCGAACCCATGATCCTCGATCTTGTGTCTGAACGCTTAACCTCCACACCATTGAACCGGCATCCAATGGTGGCAATGTCCAACTTCATCCAATCCAACCAGTCATGTACTCACTAGTGACTAGCTTTAAGATAGATTCCCTGGAGTTCTATTGAGAAGTCGTGACCAGTTAGTCATTGAAAACAACTGCTTCACACGGTTTCTTCCTAGAACTCCAAGGAGTCTATCTTGAAGCTAATCACTAGTGAGTACATGACTGGTTGGATTGGATGAAGTTAGACATCGCCAACATTGGATGCCAGCTCAATGGTCTGGAGGTTAAGCGTTCACGCACGATCTCACTTAAAACTCAACTATCTCCGCAACTCTAAACAGAAAATTATGAATGATATTTTTCAAAAACCTAGTTGAACCTACTTATTTTACTATGGTTGAGTGAATCTGAAAAATAAGGGTAGCTTTCATCATGGATTATCAGTTAGAAAAACTTTTGAAAACTACGAGATAGTAGATAGTTACTACGCCCTAGTTTGAAAGCCCAGAGAAGTGGGGACCTATAATCTCAGTAAGGTTTAGATCTCGCGAAAATAACGATATCTTTTGATCACTAAGTAAAAATAAAGTAGTTCCAATTCCCAATGTTTTTTGAATTCTCAATATTTAATGACCATCATCATTATATCTAATTCACTCGACAAAGTATTATACTACATCTGTCGTGACGAAGTTAGCCACAAAAGAGATTGTCATTACAGAATAGTGTGAAATTCGCTCTATTATATTCTCAACAAACTACTAATTATGTTGCTAGGATATATATGTAATCTAGTTTCAAATGTTTTGGATACACATTCTCACAAAAACTATTCATTGGACAGTGGTTAATGTCATATTTTAACAGTTCTTAGTATTGATCTTATTATATTGACTAAGTTTATAATGAAGTCACACCATGTATATGACACTCAAAAGTATGTTCATGTAGTTGTTATATTTGTCACTATTAGGTTATTTCTACAATTTAGATAACAATCATTCTATCAATGAAAAGTTTGAACTTGATAATTTCAACTATATTGAGCATTAGGTAAGAAGTTAATGATAAATTTAACCGAATTCACCCTGAAGAAGTGACTTACATTTAACCACGAAACGTCAGGAATATAACCAAAACGCTCAGTTGAAAAACGGGATGAATCAAATTACAGTCATAATTGTAAACGATAAACTTGACATGAAAAATACAACGATAACCAATTATATTAAGTTCGTATATCATGATAATATTTATGTTACTATATAAAAAAACGTCTAAGACATAAGGTTTTAAATTATTCCTGAAATGTATTCGCTGACCTCCATTCAAAATAAGCATTTGAAGTCATTCACGTCACCATTCAAGTCAGTTTCCGATCAAACCTATTCAATGTGTTTTTATAGCTTGTTTTCGTCAACTCGCTTTAGATATAAGAAAACTTAAACTCTTTCATGTTGTTTGTTACTAAGAATATATATGCATAACTATCAGATGTCATCTCTATCTTATTTCAGTAGAACTGTATAATATTTATTAATCATCCACTGTCAATGTACTCCTGTTAGCGTTCAGTAGATTTGTTATACCTATCGGTTTAAGGATCTGGAACAGATTATCGCTGAGAAATATAATAAGATTTTGATTTAAGCCAATCATTTAGTGACGAAGGAAAAACATGCGAAAATACCAATGCTCTGTAGACGGTAGGGCTACCGATTTCGATTTGTAGCAGTCTGTGACGAAAAATACGGGTGATACATTACTTTCTATAAAACTCTTTAGATAGAAAACACTAAGAGATGGAAGAAGGTTATAGGACTTCATATGCACCCAGTGGAATTATGGTGGCGTTGTTGATTTAGTGAGGTATATCTCTGTCATGAAGATACTTCACAGAAGTACAAGTTATTTCAAAAAATGATCCTGTACCTATCAAGAGTAACTTAAAAATACTGTTTTGTTTTACTCACTTATTATTTTGTTGTAATAGAGTTGTTTATACTAACTACATTCTTGATCACATCAAATAATTGATTTCCTCCAGAAGGTCTTATCTGTATCCACAGCTCTTTAGGTCTAGTTAAACTGTATAAGAACATTTACTAATAATAAATAAACATTTATGATCAATACCTGGTAAATGTAATTTGGAAGTTCTTATTGATTTGTAAATTTGGCAGAGAAAGAAATGAGAAAAAATCGATCTACTAAATATAATTTTCAATAATGGAATTTTAATCTGAAATAAAAGAGTAACCAGCTGAAACAATCTATAGAAATTGAGTACACCTGTAATATTATTTATATTATACACTATTGTCATTCATAGTAATACACTTTGTATTTACACACCAATTATTTTATTTCAATAAGAATCATTAATAAACAGAAATGAAAAGAAATAAACACAATTATTGATTATTAGGAGTAAACTAACTCCTTTAATTTTCATAGTTGAAAGAGTGAGTCAATTGAAGCTAGACCACCATGGAAAACGTGGAAGCACACTAGCGACTGACTTCGAGAGGTAAATTCAGGAGTTCTAGTGAGAAGCAGTGACCAGAGAAGTTCAAACCACGTCTGTTGTGAGATATCAACTCACTGAAGACAATTGGTGAACGGTTGCTCAACTTCGTGGATTGGTTGAAGTTAGACATTACCACAATCAGATGCCGGCTCATTGGTCTATCGGTTAAGTGCTTTGATGCGAGACTGGTAGGTCCTGGGTTCCAATCTCGTGAGGCGAGCTCGTGGATGCGCACTGCTGAGGAGTCCCACAGTGGGACGAAACGGCTGTCCAGTGCTTCCAGGTTTTCCATGGTGATCTAGCTTCAATTGACTCACACTTTCAACTATGAAAACACTAGATCTCCACAAAAACCCCTTCCTCTAATTTTGTGAATTCACCTCATTATCTATCTATCTACCAAACTATATATATATATATATATATGCATCATAAGTACTATGTGTATTGAATACATAAATACTTTATGAATTAGTTAGAAAACATTTTTCAAAAAAAATCTTTGATCAGTAAATCGTCTTATTTACATTTTCTTCACATCAAGTTAACTTAGAATCAGTTTGAAAAGAATGCAGATGTTTCTTTCAATAAGAAAACGAAAAAAGAAATTTTGTACATTTTATTTGTTTACTTATTACTTGTAAACTATGCATATATATATAAATGAATATTGAGTACTATTATTATTCATTTATTTGTATCCAATACATGAAAGAGTACTCATAAATTTACAGTTATATATTACCAGTATATATCAAATAAATCCACTTATCTTTAAGGTAATCGAAAAAAGAGGTAAGTGTAGAGAGAAAAAGGGGAAAACAAAAAAAAACACAGAAAAACATTTCAAAAATCAATAGGCATATTAATTTATTCATTTAAACATAATACGATAATATTTCTTGTCCATTATGATTGACAAATGTTTTATTATTGTATTTTGAAGATAAGAATTAATAGTTGAAGGGAAAAAGAAAAAGAAACTAGTAATCGTTTTGTTTTTTTTAGCACAGTGTCTATAAACTACTCTTAAACTATCAAAAGTAATTGATGCAGTAAATAATACTCTAGGAATAAAAAAACAAACACAACGAAAACAATATTCAACACCTGATCATCTGGGTCTTCTTTTAACAAAATATATTTAGACATTTTTCATCCATATTCTTATGAATATATATCAATTGACTTTTATAAGAACTTTCTTTTAAATTAGAGCAAATAGTTTCACAGTATTTGGGCGTCGAGTTGATGTAAGACAATAACGTTTCGCCTGGTGGAACGTTGGATTTACTTCAAATTCATTCGCTAAGATTT
>NC_031495.1:56672611-56685427 GCF_000237925.1 Schistosoma mansoni
AGTAATAACACACACATGATTCGTACTAGCCTTAGGACTCACAGCATGTGACTACTGAGTCATTTGACTTTGGTGTTAACTCCATATTTTTTGCATGAAATTGTGACATAGAAAACATATGTGTCTTATTTTTATGTGATCATATTTCTACTCTTATGTGCCATGTGTGTACTTGTGTGTGTACGTCTATCAGTTATTGTTTTATCCAATGTATGTCTCTCTGTCACACGACGCACTATTGAATTTGAGCTACAGCAACGCTTTTTATGATTTGTATAGCGAGTTAACATGTTAGCTTCCTTCTCAACTTTGCTCTTATTGTTCGTCTGAGGTATGAAATATATGTATGTGTATGAAATATACGTATTTAACTTATTTTATTCCATTATCCTCTAACTGGAGTTAAGCCAATAACCGGCACGTATCTTTTGTTAACATCATTTGATCGAATCGGACTCATTCATTCGGTCTCTAAACATTACCTAGATGTATTCGCCAACCCAAAACTACACAGTTTATGCTGATATAGTACCAGTTTGTTTGAAAGTCGCCATTTGACTAGAGTTCAGTTGAAACCCCAAAACCACCATATAAGATGAAAGATTTAGCGATCGATTTAGTCAGCAATAACGTTTAATTCTGTTGTTAATTTAAATGATATCATCCTTAGTTCTTATTTGTGTGTTTACATTCTTATGCGTATATGAGTTTGTAGTTTTATAAGCTTTGGTTGTTATCATAACTATCATTCTCTTTATTATCGTTTTCTACAAATATTCATTCAATTATTCATATATTAAACATTTGATCACTATGGGTGATGTCCAACTACTCATGTCTGTCAGTAGCATAACCATTTGTTGTTTCTATATCACATCAATCAAAATAAAAATTTCGATAATATCTTTAAAATATACATTTGTTCCATGTACTTGTCTTTCGCTCTTTGCTTGTCTCGTCCACTTAGTTACTATAACAGTTAAGAAATTAAATTGAGAATAGATTAATCTATGGCTATATATATATCTAAACAAATTCGAAAAGAGATTAAAAACATAGAAACATGTGGATATATGTATAACAAAGAAGGAATTAAATAATGAGAGGATAATAATAGTAAAATGAGTCCACTTTATCACAATAACCACATTCATGATCACGTCCCCATAGACACAGTGTTCCGACTATCTTTAATTACATATTTTTATAACCTTTCATAAAAATTTTCATTAAACAATATGAGAGCAGATGAGAATAGGAAATGAGACAATAATTAGTAATTAAAACGTCATAAGGACTAATATTTGAATTAATCATACCATATATATATTCAGGTGAATTAAACAAATGATTGTGCAATATAATTCAGTTTAATCGTTATAATATAAAAATAGTATAAAGTAATCTTATTTGTAGCAAACTTGAGAATTATCTACACATCTGTCATAGTTTAGCCATAACACTTTTTAAAATATCTCAAGAGTATGTAGTATAAATGTATGATTAAACTATATTTCTGCATGGTAATAGATTATGGAGAGGTATTTCATAGTTTGAGTCCTGAACTCTTTACGTAGTGGGTTACATTTTTGAAATCATCAAAGTAATAATTTCAGCTCTTTTAATGATAAGCGTGATTTCCGCGATCGAAAATGAATGTTATCTTGGTTACGATCTTCATTTCTTTTCATGACATCTAAGCGTTCTATGCTTCGAAGTGGATTTTTGTTAGATATATGTTACTATAAACTGTCTCCTAGTGATTAACCGAGGTCTTTAGTTTTCAGAGAGAATGTGGTTATAGTATAAAAGTGTGGTGTGTAAAGTGATTACTGAGTGGCACTTTTGGTCACTTTTTAACAAAAATATGTCTGTCGGACAATTTAATATCTACATTGCATTTGTTGTTAATTGAGAGTTTGGTGAGATTATAATTTATGGACGACTTTCGAGCGACTCTAGTGACCTTGAGAATGTTCACTTACTAATTGAAACTAAATGAGGGCTATAAACCAGTGTGAGGAATTAGAATTATGATTTAAAGTTGATGGTTAGGGCTAGGAACTAGATTTAGGGTTTTCATCACGAACTGACATCAGCTAAAATGCCAAAACGTTATTAGGCGAAATGGATAAGTGAATTTAGCACCGAAATCCAAGACTTTTTATTTTATGTCTGATCGGTTCGCCCGTAAATTATAGTCTCACCGAGAGTTTAATCTGGGACAAATGTTTCTTACTAATTGAGACCTATCAATTGAAAGTACCTGCATCACAGGCATTGTTAGTATTTTGACAGGGACTTGCATTCAACACCATCTTCCTCACAATCCTAGGATGTTTTAAATCTTTCCTTAACTGTTCATTATGTATTATAACTTATTTTCATGTTAAGTATTAGGGTTCGAATGAATTCAATGATTGCTTTTATCGTTTTCTTTTTCAAAGTAGGCAAATAAAGTCTAATTTATTGTTTGCTGATAATTGAATATTTCAGTAGCTTCCTACCCTTTACAGAAATGATGTATCTTTCGAAGATGTTTAAATTTTCTAGTCATTATCTTCATACTTACAGGACAGCACTGTAAGGCAGTTAACTCAATTAATTATATAGAGTTGAGATCATGAGTCAATTGAAGCTAGACCAACATCGAAAACCTGAATACATTGGATGGCCGTTTTGTCCTATTATGGGACCCCTCAGAAGTGCGCATCCACGATCCCGTACTCGCGAGATTCAAACCCAGGACCTACCAGTCTCGCGCCAGAGCACTTAACCGATAGACCACTGAGCGGGTATCCAACGGTGTTAATGTCTAACTTCGACTTCAATTAATTATATTCATACACACATATAAGATTTTAGGATTCAGTTGATGTTACATAATTCTTTAAATTTTCATATTTCTAGATGGATCGTCTTTAAGAATAATACTTAAAGTACTGTGATCTACCCGGGGTAACCTCACTATAATGAGAAAAACACACTTCTCCTGAATCGAATCCCTAGTTACTGCAAATAATAAACACATTTTTGACCTACATTTTGATAAACTGAAATAAACCTCATGATAATCCATTACCAGTCTTATTTGTGGATTATTTGGAAGCCCTCATAACTGTAAAAATGGTTCACCTAATTGAGATAATACATTTTATTTACTTTTACACTGATGAGTATAGCAAACGTTTTAACTGATAACTGTTTTATTACTGATAGCTTCTTTGAGCTCTGGAATTTGTAGTTTTATATTAGCATTGTAAGAAATTAAATTTCTATTAATTCGGTTAAATTTGATATCCGTTACCACGGACCATAGTCCAGGGTTGGTTGGGACTTCAAAAGTAATCCGGTAAATGTTCTTAGAGGTTTAGTGTAATTAATGATTATTACTATATTTTATATTTTTACACTTTAGCAGATGTTTCATTGAATGACACTAATTCATGTTGGATCTGACTTTGTTGAGTCAATGTATTATTAGTCCATGATCTAACATGATTAAAGATAAATCGAGGGAAGTTTACAAGATTTTTATGTTTAGCTGGGGAAATCCTCTAACTACCTTATGACTCAGGAGCATAAAGGCTTTGCCAATTTCAAGTCATCATTTTTTTAATCACTGCAATAATTAACAAGTGGTCATTAAGGAAGATACGTCCAAGTGGTTACAGAGATTAACTTCTGACTGAATCACCATAGGCGCGAGCACTTCTTTACACCTAATACTGCTAATGAAAGCCAGTGTTTATATAAGGTGTCAGATATAACTTATAAATTGATACTAAGTACATGGATTTTCACAAAACTACTAAATGATATTTAAGCGAATATTGACTTCAGGAGTAATAACTTATCGCATATTTTTCTGTTATTATGTAAATCAATTCGGTAAAATGTCATAAATCTATCTCCTACTCGTCTACAGCTTTTATGATAAAGTGACCCTTAGTGGATGAATTAGTTTTATTTGGATTAAATAATTTTAAAATCCTATAAACCACTTTTTGAACATTATTGCTCATCAACCATTTTTTAAATCTTGTTTCCATCGAAATTATATAGGAAAACAACAACAACATCATCATCATCAACATAATCATCTATGCATCATACATATAATTACAGTTATTAATTTTATTCCTTCTTCAGGTGGTTTATTATTAATTCTTGATCAATAAACCCGTATTCAATGTTTCACAAAAACAAACTGATTATTTACAAACTTCTGTTTAGATATAAATACAACCTATTAGGAATTCATCAGCCTACTCTCATTCTTTGTTCGTCTATCTACTTGTTTATCTATGACAAACAACACAAGCTAACATCACTCACTCTCCATCAAGTTTAAAAATTTGATGGACAATTTGTAGATTTAAATTATTTACATGGTTGTTTTGTTTAGATCAAACAACCTGTTTTTGTATACTATTCTAAATTAATCCTTTTCATTTAAGTTGCTAAGGTTCTATTGTGATGTCATCAAAACTAGTCATTCATGAACATATTCATTCACTGACACACTTATTCACTCATCCAACTGATTCATAATTTCTACTTTTATTTTGAAGTGAAATAAAAGTGGGGAGAATGATTTCTTGTCATAAGAGACCTATCCAATTACAAAAGCTGATGGTTAAGTTTAACACAAAAAAAATGAAGATCGAAATTTTCGATCAAAATTTTTTCAGGTTACTAGAATATTATGATTAAAACATGTTGCTATTGCTATTATAATTATTATTATTATTACTGTTGTTGTTGTCGTGCGTGTTAATGATTAGCTCTCATGGATTAATTATTCCAAGTGAACTCAACTTTATGTATTTATATAGACAGACAAACAAACAAACAAACAGTAATAATCATATCAATACGCAACCTTTATTTCGATTTTTTCCCGTTTACTGTCTATCTTTGTTACATTAGATTTAAATAGATATATGAAATAATAATAATACTAGCCGGGCGAAGAGGAGAGAAGTAGGAGGAGACTTATTATATACTGGAAGCCGATATATTGTAACCTAGTTCAGGAGGTGAATAGAGGAAAACGACCAGCAAGTATAACAATTTTTGATTACAGTTCACCTAAATAGAAAGAGAAGACATAATGAGTGTTAAACTGGTTGAAACAATCAAGTAATCATTGAACAAATGTTTCCTTTTTTGTTGATACTGATTTACAGATCAATTTTGATTCTAGTTGTTATCTGTTAAATATTATCTATATAAAAAAGGTGATTAATAGATATGATCAATGTGATACTGTATTCCTTTAATTTCGGATGTGATTATCTAATGGTAATATGGCTTGAACTCTTTGTCATTGACTACTATACTATGTGGTTACATGAGTGGATGTAATCGTCAATACGTTATACTATCAAGTTACCTGTATCACTGATCATATTTCGAAGTTTTATTAATAGATTTTACTTAAACAACAAAAACAGGTAAGTTTACTTAACATAATTCAATTTCCCTGGAATATGTTAGATTTTCAAATACACTATTATATTTAACATAAGCACATATGAGGCTTACATGAAAAAAAAATTTTTAATAGCTAACTCCTACTCATGGAAAGGATATTTCAGTTTCGCTTAGCTGTGTCAATGAGGTGCGGCGACATGAACCGGTGTACACATTTGCCAGACTATATATTGCGTATGACTGAACAAGTAAATGATCCTCATTGATTTCTTTTTTTTTAAACAGATTCTTAATTATCACCGCTTAATAAAATTTATTTTCTTACTCAATTTAATTTACCCTACAAAGATCAAACGACTGATCAGCTATAAAATTTATTTTCACAGTACCAAATGAAATAACATTTCACTTCAACTGGTGTTGTCCAGATTGTTGAATTTTCATTTTTGCACAGCGAACTGATTTTAACAAGGCAATCACTGACTAATTTTGAGGGAGTAATTCCAGAGGCTTTTAGAAAACGCTGGTGGATTTCACCCCTGTCGGTGGTGGAATAAATGTAGCCAATGTCTATGTATGAATGTGCAATATTGAGAAATAACTGAGTTTAGATTATAGAAAGCGATTTAGCGATCTAAATGTTAGGTGCTTACCACGAGAAGTATAGGTTCAGGAATCGAGTCCTGATAGGGTTGTGGGTACACACTATTGGAAAATTATATATGAATACAAAGATCTGTCCAAATCGTCCTAGTTTTAATTGGCTGTCCAACAAAATTCAGTCATTCATGCGAAACTTAAGCTTCATTATTAACGCTACCAAAGTTTAATTGAAACGGATTTTAAATAAGGTAATTTAATCCTACTCATTAAGTGACTATATTTATTTGTACACTTCTGAAAAGCTGTCATTGTCTACATCGTTTACCACGTTTATTTTTACGGAACACTTTAAATTTATTTATACCATGCCGTCTTTATTTTTCTCAGAGAATTCGGATTTTTCTTGAAAAGGCTTTTTTATGCTAATGAGTACTGATTTAATATTTTGTTTCGTTTCTTTCTTTCTGTCTATCCATCTATCTATCTATTTACCTTTTATACTATCTTGCATTGTGTGTTGCATGTTTTCACGTCTATATACTTGTAAATGAATTACATAGTCAGCAGCATTCTTCACCAAAAAAATTACATACTACACATGCATAAATATGAACAGAGAAAATGTTTGATTATATCTAACATGTATATTTTCAGATATTATATAGCAACCAACCAGTTGTATTCCTTCTTCTTTGAATTGTACTTCTGTTAAACTGAATAAATTTTTTGACCTTTAAAACTGAATTGATTTAAATGAGTTTAATTTTGATAACATGGTTGTATCTCACACACTCTCTCTCATATATATATATATATATATATATATATATATATATATATATATACTCTGAATTATGTATTATCTTTATGTATTCCGGAATAATTTGCTACCTATTGGTTATAATATAAATAGATAAATGATAAGATTTATCCGTTTTTTATAGTCAGGAGATTATTTAGAACCACAGAATATTCTATAATCGTTTTACTTAGTTTCGAACCTTTTAGTTGTGTTATAACACAAGATTAAAATGAGGATTATCAGGTTTCGAAATTGCGCGACCAACCTCCATTGTATTGAGGTAGATACCTATCTCTACCTGAAATGGATTAGCTCCACTGGCCACGACTTCTCACTAGAACTCCAGGAATTATCTCATGGAGCATTGATCATTATCACAAGGGGATTTTGTGGAGATTTCAGTAATTTTATATAGTTGAGATGATGAGTCAATTGAAGCAATGGGATTGGTTGAGGTTAGACATTAACACCATTGGATGCTGACCGGCTCAGTGGTCTATCGGTTAAGTGCTCTGGCGCGAGACTGGTAGGTCTTGGGTTCGAATCCCGCGAGGCGCGATCGTGGATGCGCACTGCTGAGGAGCCCCACAACAGGGCGAAACGACCGTCCAATGCTTCCAGGTTTTCGATGTTGGTCTAGCTTCACTTGACTCATGATCTTAACTATATAAAATTATCGTGTTACCATTAATTCAATGGGTTAACAAGTCTAAACATTGTTCTGTATTAAACGTCAATATAATACGGGTGGAAAAGTTTGTTTTACAAAATGATTCTGCAGTTTATGTTAGCTAGTGGTGGTAAACATCAAAATATATCATTTCTTTACAAACCAGTTAAACAGTTAGGGAATACTCTGTTATCTAAATTTTTGTGAGAAATCAATAAATGAATTAAAATTTTATTCAATATCTACTGTCAGTTAAAAAAATTCAGTTTTTGACTCTAAATACAGCTTTCCTTAGCATATTTTAACAGTAAACCTTAAAAGGTTCTATTTAAGACTCAATATCTTTATTCCAGTATTTTCATCAGTATTAATGAGTGTAGATCGAGAAATATTCTAATTACAATTTTCTTTTGTCTGTAAATTAAACAATCATTTCGATCTTTCAACATTTTCAGTCAAACGTCTAAAAGTTAATTAGTGTTAACTTATCACTTTCAATGGAATATATTAACATTTGAAGTTAAGTGTGAAGGCTTATTTGGTACTCGGTAGTATATATAGGCAAATGTATTATTTTATTTGGCTTAGTAATCAAGTCAAGTAATGTAATATCATAAGGACATCTGGAATTTGAAATCATTTATCTTATATTATGAGTATATGTTGCAGTAAATTAATACAACTTGAAGTCATAAAAAGGAGTTTTGAATAGTCTACTGAGAATACTGTTAAAGGTTCAGTTTTCTATAAATTTGACTTAAAAATGGTTTTAATTAAATTTTTGCATGTTTTTTTTGGTACATGGTTTTTACAAAAGTAACTAAGCATATTATTGTTTCATCAACCTTCAATATTCATTAGGAATATTGTCACTTTCCTAGGCATTAGTCTGTTTATAGTCATTCAGTAAACATAAGTAGTGTGATATTCAGACTGTCGAATGTAAAACCTTTTACTTGCACTTAACAGAGACAATAATTTTACTGTATATTACTGTATAATTATGGAGAGTATAATATGTACAGGTTAGCTTCGGTCTAAACAACAGGTGCATGAATGTGACTGTTAGCATGAAAAATTGGATACAAGTAAACATACGTTCATTGGTCTAAAGATTTTGCCATCTCCAGTCGTAATAAAAGAAAGTAAAATTAATTATATTGGAGTTTCTTTAAAAATTGGTAGATGATACTCTTGTGCTTATTATTAACTAGGTTATAAATAAATTTCCCTGATTTCTACAGAGTAAATGTGTTCTTTGGAGTTAGCGAAATTAGAAGGCTTATAGCAGTTCATTAATAGTTTTGAATGAGAGTTATAGAATATCAGAATTTGTGGAACATCTATGAAATGGGTTAATGGTGTAAGTATTTTCATCTACGTAAAACAAGACAGTCTTGAGTTTGTTTTATGTGTGGAGTTGTGACCATGTATTGTTGAAAAGTCACGAGTTAGGAGGGAATATTTGTTCAGTGCTCTATGGTTTTAAGTATTCTATCTTTCATATGTTCATGAAGCAATTTCTAGTTACAATACTTATCTTACTTCTTTGCATTAACCAGTAAGTAATGACTAGAGGGGTGATTTTAACTTAGGTCTGCCGCTTATCAATATCAGTAATTAAGGTATGCGTGCAACTATATAGACATATGCTATCCAGTGTTATATTCAAAGGAGTTGCCAAGGAAATAACTGACTTATGAATGTCTAAAATCTGTAAGACTAATTCCTTACGCTTTCGTAATTAGCGTCTTTTTTATCTTTCTTTAAACATGTCAAAACAGCATCCAGCTCACTAGCGACGTCGTAACTAAGCTACTTGGACTTAAGAGCAGAACAACAGATGGTTATTGACTAGCATCGCCTCGAATATTTCGGTTAAGTTTAGAGATGAGCATTGTTAATTAACATTACATAATTGATTCCTAACAAATTATGTTTCACTTGTTAATCCACTTGACATCTACATCTAATCTACTTGACATTTCTCAAGTATTATTACAAAAAAACAATTTTTATCGAATAAGTGACTTTTTCAACTTTTAATAAATTTATTGATTAAAAAAATATAACCCAGCAGATTATATATACGATCTATTTTATTGTAACTGGAAAAAAATTTGATTTTATAGAAATCGGTAAAAGTGTAAATAATGGGTGTAAGAATGAAAAAATAATGGAAAGGAGTGGGGGGGGAGGGAAAGGGAAATCAATGAATAAGAATTAAATACGAAATTATATAAGAGTTTTTTTGAATAGATAACTATATTAAATGAATACAATTTTAATTATTTCGTTATGGTGCTTATCTTAATTTTTGTGAGGACATATACTGTTATTACAAAAATTGATGATAGGGGTGTATATGTTTATACATTGATCTGATATTATGATTTAAGTAGTCTTTAGATATATATATAAAAAATTAATACATTACTTCTTTTCTTAAGATGATAGGGTGTGGTAAAATAATGAGATTTTAGTTTATAACAGTCAACTCAAAAAATATTAGTTTTTTTTTCTATCACACCCATTTTTCCTCTTCTATCAAGTAGATTGTTGGGGGTTTTTTGTTATTGTAAATAACAGTTTTTTTCTTACTACAATTTCTCCTTTCTCTTCCACTTTCAAATAGTCTTCTTGTAAAATTAATTAATGTTTAAGATTACATATTTTTCGTAATTTATTTGATCAAGGGAATTAAAATTTTCTATTATAACACTTGATATCCGTAATTGAATTGTTAGATTAAACTTGAAGATTAAAAGTTTTTGTTAGCATATTCTATTGAACATTACTACAAAAATGAGTAGCCAATTCAAAGATCTTTAGGGTTCAAAAGTTTACAGTGGCATGGATTTCACGGAGGTGCAAATTATGGACTTTCTACTGAATGAGGGTGGGGGGCAAATTACTCTGTATATAATTCAGTAGTCTTAAAAAGATTCTATTTTGTCCTTGGTCGTAACATGATAGTTAGTTGCTAGAGTACCGCGTATTTTCCAATGTTAGGTAGTTGAAGAATACTGGAAAGGAAAATATGGATGTATGTCTTATGTTATTTGGAAAACGAAGTTTACAGTCTTTAGAGAGTCTAATCTCTCAAATACTAAATACTGTTAACACGTTAGTTCTATAGGAGGCCAGTTGTTGTCGAAGTTTTTCAGCATCAGTGTCTTTTATACTGTCATCACAAATTTCTTTCAGAAACATCCAGTTCGCAGAATACAACACCCAAAGTGCATAAATATGTTTGAATGATTACCTAAGTTAATGTATTTTATTCTTAGAATTCGTGTTATCCACAATGAAAAGAACCTAAGAGCCTTAGTGATGGTTAGGTATGATCAGTAACCCATGAAAATTTATGCTCATGATTATCATTCACATTTTCTTTCATACTGTTTGTTTAGATTGACAGAATGTAGTTCAACAAACATTGGAGTGAAATACACAGAAATCTGATGTAGTAAAAAACAATATTCTTTGTATGATGATTATCGTTGACTATATTCTTATTAAAGTTATTCACTGTTTTCTGCTCATCATAGAAATGTTAAGCATAAAACTTAAATTTACTTTAGACTATAGAAATTAAACTTTACCGACAATTTAACAGTGTTATTATATAAAATGAATCATATCCTATATGCTGTCTTGTTACTGAGGTACCATAAATTTGTGTGACTTCAGAATGTTCATAATTATGACATTTACATCATTCATGAATACTTCTTTTTATTTCTGACTATCTAGTTAATGATTAACCACGTACCTTATTGAATTAGGATGGAAAACAAAGACGCTTTTCGTGGTAGACTTGATAGTTTTATGTACAATTTAAATACATCATGATATGTTGAATAAGAGATTCTTTTTATTTACCTTTTTAAATTAAGTAATTATCTAAATAGTTGGAATTATATTTTTTGCAATTACAGTGACCGATCTTTCGGTATTTGCTTTTCCGATACATTTTACCTTCTGACAAACTTTCGTAGTGAACTCTTCTAATCATTGGTAATCATTGGTTAAGGAATTGTTAAAAATGAATGATTACCAAACACTTCTTATTGTTATTGATATTTAAGTAGTGTCTGTCTTCAATCTCTGTGAATGATTAAATAAAACAGCCTTAGAAACCTTATTGAACTCACTAACTGCTGAGTACCTTGAGTGTATTTCTAACTCTTTTCGATGGTATTTATCAAAATAAAGGATACATGACAGTAATCCTCAAAAACTTTGCATCACATCACTTATTAAAGCCCTGTATAGAATGAGTAAACGTCTGGTATAAACTGATCAAATATTATGAAATAAAATGAAAACTTTGACAGAATAGATAGTTAATAACTAGCAAAGAAATCCAGGACAACAGTTTCACCCTACTCGGGACTAATAACTTGGATCTATTTAAATTCCAGTTTTGGAGTTTCAAATTGGGACTCGAATAAGGAAAACTTGTTTACTAACTGTATAATAGATTGGTCAAGGCTTTGAATTTTATTCGCTACCTAACGCTAATATAACATTACCCATAAGTGATAACATAATTCACTACTCAAAACTGCAGGCTTAGTTAAATCATTTCATTCATTTCAACTAATGGAAATTGATGTATCTATGACTAAATAACCCTGGAGATTAGATAAGGTGTTTTTAAACATATTTCGTGTAACTGAAGTTGAATGGGTCATTTTTACTGTTCAAAATGAAACGGAAGTCAGCTAACAGTTTTAATCAAACATTGATCAAATCTGTAATCAGGAATGTAAAAAAGCGTAACATTTTATCAAATATTTCACATTATTTATCATTTACTTAATTGTTATATATTTATCATGCGGGCTGTTTTCATTAGTAAAGGGGCGGATTATTTTCCAAAACTGATGTGAAATTAGTAAAAAAAATTTGTAATATCTCTGACCCAAAATTTCAATTCACTGATTGGTTGTTTTCATATTTGAGTCCAGTAGTATAATTGTTCACTTTTGAGAATTTTATTTCAGGAAAGGGGAAGAAGTTGAAAAGGGAGATGTTGACTAGTAATTTTACTCTACCCCCACTTCATCTTTACTCTTCTACATATACATACATATAAAGTTGTATCTTGTTTAGATACTTAAATTGTCATCATATTAATCATCTTAGGTAGTAGACATAGACGACACGTTCGCATCTTCTCAGAAATATTTTTATTCTTATTCGTTATTGCTTATAGGAGAACAGGAAACAATATGTACTGATTAACATTTCAGGGTATAAATTGAATGGTTCAGTTTTAAGCAAAGAAAAAAAA
>NC_031495.1:56685627-56692694 GCF_000237925.1 Schistosoma mansoni
AGGAACATATGTACTGATTAACATTTCAGGGTATAAATTGAATGGTTCAGTTTTAATCAAAGAAAAAAAACGTTATTTCAGTAATAGACATTGTAAAGTATATCATCTATCCAACTATTATTATTATCTTCAATCGACATTATTCTAATCTTTCTTTTCTTTATTTGTAAAAAGACTTTTTGGAGTTGGAATTAAATTTCGCATCAAATTTATCAACATCTTCAAATTATTTTGACATCATGTTGAAAAATTCAATGTCAACATTAGTCCTACCAAATTTTCATTCAACATCGGAAAATTGTTTAAATTTTCAAGATAGTTTGAATGTGGAATCGGTAAGTATCTTAATGAAATTATTTTATACTTATAATAATGAGGACAACCCTAAATGATCTCAGACTATTTCATGAATAAATGGTAACTTCAACTGATAGTCAAGTACATTAAATTTCATACATCACTAAGCTAATTTCACTGACTATGATATTGTACTGAAATCACTAATTGATCTAATTTAGACAACTAGTCAGTCAGTCAGCTTCAACGTAGGACCAGGCACATATATGCATCAGTCTAAGTTGCCATACCTCGTTAGCACAACAAGAAGAACACCGAATTCATAAAAGTAGTTAATTTAGTGGTGGTAATATGTAAAAGATAGGTTGTATATAAGGATATAGTATAGGGAGGAAGAAAGTTGTAAAGCGATTTTAATCTCAAGGTTTAAGGGAAAATAAAGAGTGTATACACCTACGCCATTGTAATCGATTCTGAGCCATGTCACCCACAGTCTCAAACCATTGGTTACGATGGTCTCGCGGACCCCAACCAAGTGGTCTGCATCTACCAACATGGCTCAGACTAGAAGTCAGTGACTTCAAGCACTGTTGCCGCATTTTGGTTTGGCCGCCCCTAACTCTCTTCCAACCATTGCCAATACTAGTTGGCATAGCGCGTCATGGTAATCGGTGAAGCATAGGATGACCGTTACGTCTTTAGATCGATTCGTCATTTTAGTGAATTTCGGAAATCCTCACAACCTCATACTCATTACATAAAGTTATTGTCTACATTTGACTTCTGAAGAATCCTTGATAATGATAATTTATTGGACAATAAATATTATCTAGTAATTTAGACCCAATTTGGTACTGATATTTTTGATGTGGTTAGAAAAGTATCAGTGAAGCGTCGAAATACTAATATTAACATTTTTTTGGAATGATGAATTTGGTACTTTCCTTTCAGTGTGTTGTTGATTGGTAACATATGAATTAGAGTAACCTGTGTTTCATAAGTAAATTTACTGAAAGATCTATTAATTTTAAACAAGATTTTATGGTTGATTTTAACTTAATCCATCCTAGTAATCGGCGTTTATCTTCAAATCCATGTTATATAATTGTATCATAAAAAAATTAACTTCAGAAAATCCTACTGACTGTATCGAGAGTATTTGATGTAAGAGTTAGCTTTTCATTGAACTCCATCACTACGATGAACGAATTTTTAGTAGAACTACTGAAATAATAAAAAGTATGTGAAGTTATTAGTTAACCATAAAATAGGTGTTAACATTTATGAAGTTTCTAAAGAGATGACTATTTACTAGCCCGTGAAGAAGTGATTTCTACCTAAAGACAGATCTATTCAGAAATCATTAAGTAACTGTGTTAATGTATGTGGACTATATAACTACTTCTTGCAGTTAATAAAGATATGTACACAATCTTTTTAGTTAAACCAAACGTGATATAAATGACTGACAGGTCCTAGGTTCGAATCTCGTGAGGCGGGATCGTGGATGCGCACTGCTGAGGAGTCCCATAATAGAACGAAACGGTCTTCCAATGCTTCCAGGTTTTCCATCGTGGTCTAGCTTCAATTGATTCATGATCTCAACTAATAAAAATTACTAAAATCTCCACAAAACCCCTTCTGATAAAAATCTTAGATTTCCCATTTCATTATCATATATTTAACTACATAAATGTATATACATTCTATATGCATATCTACTATCTCTTCAATTGAAAATGAACATCAAATGTTTTCTTATTTTGATATCAGCTTTTATTAAACTTTTTTGTATCATTTCTTTACTGTTCTTCACAGAATCTACCAAACTTACCACCTGTATCCAATTGGAATTATGAAGATACTACAACTTATATTTCTAATCTTAATTTACAAAATTCTATTCCTAATATAATTGATAATCATATGATAAGTCATTATCAAAGCACACAAAATTTATTAAACTCTAGTAAACAATCTTTACCATCATCATTACTTCTTCCATCCTATGCAGATAGTGGTTGTTTAAGTTTGAATGATGAAACTAGTATGATTAATGTGAATCATTCTACTTCTACACCTGTACATATAGTAGACAATGATAGTACTACACCTACTTCACATATTAGTACAACTACAATTAGTCCAATTAATATTGATAGTTTAGATAATATGATGAATGAAACACAAATTATTGTTGTATCACCAAATAATAATCAAACAAATTCAATCACTATAAAAGATCATTCTAAAATAACAACAACAGTTAATCCGTCTACTATTACAGTTAATACTAATACTACTTGTACTAATACTAACAATGATCAATTGATTGAACAGAAACCATTAAGAATAGTTAATTATTCTGAAGAGAATCAAACGCCTTTGATAAAACAATCAATGGATGAATATAAAAGAAATTTGAATATGTTGAATCTATCATCTAATATGGTTAAAAATAAACAAACTGATGAAATTCATCAAGATGAATCCCATTCAGATAGTGAATTAAATCTAAGTACTGAATCAATTAATCGAAAGAATCGAGCAGAAGTAAAAGTAAGTGATCAAAATATATTGTGTTTTACTTTTTAAATGAATTCAAAACTCCCTTTTAAAAATGGTGTCACTTACTTTACTTACGCCTGTTACTCCCAGTGGAGTATAGGCCGTCGACTAGCATTCTCCAACCCACTCTGTCCTGGGCCTTCTTTTCTAGTCTTATCCAGTTTTTGTTCATTTTCCTCATGTTTGTCTCCATTTCTCGGCGTAATGTGTTCTTTGGTTTCCCTCTTTTCCTTTGGCCTTCAGGATTCCATAAGAAGGCAAATGATGTCACTAATTTATAATAAAAGTCATGTAATTGGATCAATCATAGAGTTTTAGATTCATTTCATTTTAACGCATCGTCTAATCCAGTTTGGCAATGAGTTGTTGAAGAAGATTCTGTTATTCATGAACTTATATATATATAAAATTTGTCAGAAAATGTTCCAATCCTTTTAGTAAAATACTGAAGTTCTCACCCGTAACTTTAATAAGATCATTGAATGTATAATGGCAGTTAATCTTGTTAACTATTAATTTATGTAACTATTTACAACAGATACTCTTAGATTTCGGTAATCATTTTGTATAATTGAATAGATTAATTTACAACTTCGTTCATTCAACATGGCTTCAATGAATATCATATAGGACTTGTTCCACTGATGATATTTAGAAAAGTACTTTTATCTATACCTTCCATAAACAAACACTACTGATCTTTATAAGCAAAGATAGATAGTGGCTAACAGTGGAATCCAGGACGCGCGTTTCATTCTATCCATCTTCGCTTATAAAGCTTGTGACTTAAGGCAATATCGAGGCATTCCGTACAGGATAAACATATTGCCAACAAGAGACTGATCAATTGCAGTCCTAAACAACAATGGGAAGATACAAGCAATTAATACCAAGTGAATGTTTTTACTACTGATCTTTATGAGAGATTAAAACACTATATCTCATTCTTACACATATTAATATAGATATTTACAGTTTTTAATTTATCATTTCGTAAGGTAGTGTAGTCGATATCATGTGATGTGAATAGTAATACGAGAGTTTTTGCTTGGATAAAGGTTATAATAAACTATTTTAGTTGATCGTATATTGACTATAAGCTCATATTGGATCTCACGAAAATGAGTGTACGCCATTAAAATCTCATTATATCAGAAATCTATTTATTTGTGACTTAATTACTTAAACATTTCTAGTACCTTTATTGACTTGTCATATATCCAAATCGTAGTTTATTTATTTATATTGCCATATTCAACTGACATCGTAGATTACTAACAAACAATACCTCAATGTCTGAGGTTTACATATGTCTTTTAAATGAGATAGATTATTAGATATGAATAGACAATCTATTATTGAATTATTAAAATCAGTAAAATATTTCAGTATGTAATAATGATTTATTTTCACTTTCAGATACAACCATATGCACTTCGTGGTAATATTGAAGTATTTCGTTGTCCATTATGTTCAAAAGATGAAATATTTAGTCGTGGACATTTAACAAATCATTTACAAGATCATCAAAGTAATTTTAAACGTGAAGATTATAAACATGTTTGTTGTTTTTGTTTTAGTGAATTAAGTTCAAATAGTTCACTTGAACGTCATTTATTAACTCATACAAGTAAGTTGTATATTTTTTTTGATTCATAAAATTTGTAAATGTTTTTCTAATTATAAGCAAAGATGGGTAGTGGCTAACAGTGGAATCCAAGACGCGCGTTTCGTCTTATTTGGAAATTGTCAGCTGAATGTACCTGCATCTCAGAGTTGATATTCACTATGGGACTCGAACCCAGTATCTTTCGCTTGGAACTCCATCGCTTTATCCACTTTCTTTGTAAGGGAAATTGATACATTCGAACATTCTAAGATTTAATAGTAGAGGGTTGTGGAGATTTTTGAGTTTTAATTGAGATCATGAACCGAACGATGGATTCCAGCTAACTGGTATAGAGGTTAAGCGTTTTCACACGAGACAAAAACTGCTGGGCTCAAATCACGGGTGCAGGATCGTGGATGCGTGCTACTGAGGGGTCTTATACTAGACTGTCCGTTCTAAGATTTATTCATTTAGAAATTAGTCAGTAAAACTGGAAAGTTATTGCTGTGATTAGAAAGTAATATCTTTTTTGGGGTTCAATATTCAGAATACAAAATGCAACATTCCGGAAGCAAAAACAATAGAGATCATAAATGTCAATGAAAACTGATATATGTTTAACTTTTTAGATGACCAATGTGTAAAACATTGTTTTCTTCTTGGCATTTTAATGTTTAGTGGTAATAAAACTGAATATTGTTATCAAACGGTCATTATATTACTTTCAACTACATTTTTTGTATTATATTGCATTTCTACTTCCTTTGTTATAGATCATCGTCCATTCAATTGTAATTTATGTGATAAAGCATTTACAACCAATGGTAACTTAAGTCGACATATACGTACATCTCATCAAGCAAAAGCTACAACAGTAAATAATTTAACTTCATTCACTTCAACAACATCATCATCAACTATTCAATCAATAACAAAACAATCAACATTTTTACCTAATTGGTTTCATCTTCAAATAGTTTACATGTTTCACCTATTTCAAATACTTATACCAAATTAAAATCATCATCTAATCAGCATACTATTGAAATGAATGAATATCAAGATCGTGTTAATATACAAAAATCACCGGGTAAAATCATCAGATTTGAATAATCATGGAATAGATTCGTCAAAAATGTTAAAATCACATTCAGGAAATGATGTATGTATGTCAAAAATGAATTTACTTCAGTCAACTTCTAATAATAATAAACAATCTAATATGAATACGGGGTCATGTATAAACAATTTACAGAATACACCATCCTATTTAAATAAAACTTTACAAATGGAACCAATTAAGTTTACATCAATCAATTCTGAAGAATATCAAACAGACTATTCACCAAATAATTTAATGGATCGGTCAACAAACTACATAAAACATGAACAACAGAATAAAGATGAAAATTTGAATAAGTTTACAGAGATTGAAAGTTGGTCATCTTATAAACCAAATACTACTTTGACACTTCTTCAAATGTTTTCAAATTATTGGTTACAATTAAGTAAAAATGGTATCTTAAATAGTTCATCTCATACAAATCTAGATTCACGAACAGTTATTGCTAGTTTATTGCCATCATTTTTGTTTAGAAACAGTACAATCAATAGTACATTTGAATCAAACGATACATCGTCATCAGTTAAGAATAATGAGTATGTTGTCAATGAGAATTTTTCACATTGTTTATCTACTAATTCAGAATCACCAAGAATTATTATACGTGAAATCCCACCATTGATTACAAATGACATGGAAGAGAAATTAGATTGTAAATTTTATAAAACTTACGATTTTAATCCAACAGACTACGTTATTTCTTCATCTCCTAATACAAATCTTGTGAATGATCGATTTCCTCTTAAACCATCAAAATATGTTAATAAAACAAATCGGAATATAAAGAGAAAGTCACGGATCACAAAATTGTGTTCTACAGTAAGTGTTATTTTATTACATCTACTGTAACTGAGAATAGTTGTCTTATAATAACGTGTAATTAGTAACTTCATTTTAACATATATTCACAAACCATGATAAACGTATTATTTTGTACTTCAAGTTGATACCATCAGAATGTCGAATTCTGGTTCACCCATACAACACAATAAGAAATATACGCAAAAAGAATTATTGAAGGGTATAATAGCAATTGAGCATATCTACAGTTATCAACAATAAATTGTCAATGACACAGTATTTGAAAGAGCTAAACTCCTTTAAACACCCACTTACGAAAACTCACTTTGAAATTAATCTCCATGAAGATTTTATTTTCTGGTTTATTTGATTTTGTTCAGTCTCATTATATGTGTTGCTAAATTACTTTACACAAAGATATTTTTAATGGTATTTTCCCATATTTAGAGGCTTAATCATTAACTCGAAAGCTTTCATCGTCAATTAAAAAGCTTACTCATGGCTCAAACTGATTCTTCAAAATGGAGCGATGCCTTGCCGCTAGTTCCCCTAACATTGACTTCAAATATGGAAGACATAGGATGTACACCCGCTGAATTAGTGGAAAAAAACTATACATAGCTATTCCCGGTCAACTAGTTAATCATGAATCTACAACCCCAGGAGATC
>NC_031495.1:56692894-56700761 GCF_000237925.1 Schistosoma mansoni
GATGTCGTTCAGAAGGACGATGAAAGCTATACGACCAAACCATACAGATCAGAGACCCACCCTACATCAAAAAATCAATATAGAATTTGTTCATTAATTATCAGTGATTATTCCCCATGATACCCTATAGTTTTACCAGTAATAAATTTACTAATATTATTATATATATACATATTTTTTTCTTTAATTTTACATAGAAAATATTTTCAGTCCGTTATATATTGGCTAAAAAAAAGAAAAGCCTCTCTGTGATAGGGAAACGAAGACAAACAAGAAAAGTTACAAAAATAAAATTTCAACCATTGAGTAAGTTACAAGATCAGCTTAATCACCATGATAAACCAAAGTTATAGTACACTTCATTAATAAAGTAGACTAATTATACATGAGTTAATAAGACATAAATCATTCTCTTATTAAATTAGATTTTAAACTAGAAATACTTATTTAATTATAACAAATCTGTTATGTTTGTTGTACAAAAGATTAAGTTCAATAGTTCTTAATTATTTGTTTTAAAAATCCCATACAAAATTTAGCCCTCTCCCTCCCCCCCGAAATATGTGATTAGTGGCTACAGTTAGTTGAGTAACTGACAGATCTTGATATACTTTGGTATACTTAAACTCTTCAAAACCCTTGATAAACATAAAACAAATCAAAGATGAAAACTAACGGTAACAAACAGAAAAAGAACTTTTTTGATCAAGTATACTTTACTTTATGAATTACATTCATTTACACAAGTTAAACATAATTAGACCAAAACGAAACATGTTTAACTAAAGTTCACATTTCTTTACAAATGAAAACTGTCTTCCTTTCAAGTAAAACTTCATTAAACAAAAAGAAGTAAACATGTTATTCATTGAATTGACCAAATAAAACATTGAAAACTACTTGTTTAATTTAACTTGAAAAAAAAATAAAGGGGTTTTTTAAAACAGTTATGAAAATGAAGGAAGAAAAATGGAGCCATTATGAATCAAAATGAAAGTCACACATATATACACATCAATATATATGCGCAAATACAGATGCATATATACAGTTTAGATGTAAAAGAAGCCTCTTTTTTTTAAATTAAATCTCATTTTCTCTCTCCCATACAATTTGGGTTTTTGTTTTCTGGATTTTCTTGTTGATTATTAGCTGGACATTTTTTTTACTTTGGTAAATGGTAGTCAAAAACTGTCAAATGTAATTTTGAATGTAAAAAATACAAAAAGAATATTTTGTGCTGGAAATCATATGTTAGTATGAGTAGACTAAACAGGTACAGAGTACTTGGATTCAGTTAACTTAAATGAGTAACAAGTGGTTTTCTGTCAGAATTGATCATTTTTCTAAGAAACAGTGGTTGAAATGGTAAGAGAAGGATGTATTAATAAATTGTTTTCAACATTAATTTACTCAATTGGACGCCACTCGGTTTTTAATGATTCTTTATTTAAGAGAAGTGGTTTAAAAGTTAAGCATTCATCGTAAGACCTGTGGATCTCATGTCCGATCCCACGTCGGGTTATGGTTGTACAATCCTAAGGATTCTTATACTAGGAAAAAAGGTCTATTCATTGTTTCCTGGTTTTAAGGGTTATTTAAGTAAAATCAGTTCATGATGTGAACTATGAAATCAAATGGATGTGCATTAGGAAATGGAAGAAAAAGCTAGTTATCGATGTAGACTGGTAAAACGTATTTTTAACAATTTAGTTGTCACCTTGTACTTGAACATTTAACTATTTTTTTTTATTTTGGAGCCGATAACTGTATACGCCGTCAAGACTAACTGGTTCAGAGCTCGACTTGAAGTAGCTTTCATGGTAACCTAGTATCTCCTGTCTTGATGTAAGAAATAGGACATATTTTCGGACTAATGCAGACTTAAAGCTTAATCCGAAACTAAATTTTTGATGGATCGAATCTACTTTTATCAACATATTAGTTCTTGATCTCATTAAAAAAGGCCGCCTTCTAAGTGATCTCTATGTACAATCTCTTTTTTCTTTACAGGCCCTCTACGATTTGACTTTGAACAGAATAAATCATATGGTTTAAAACAAGATGAATTAGCTGAAAATCAATTTTCCCCATATAGGTAAGTTTGTTTCTGTCAAGTTATTTGAAAAATACAACATATATGTAGATCGAGTTAAGACTAAATTATGACATTATTGCACGATTTCTGTCATTACATAGAATAGTACTGAAAATCAGTAGTTAGCTTTTAAGAATAATTATGACGGAGAGAATAGAATTTTTATATGTACCATGACATTTAATAGTAGTTTCTGTATGATTATAAATCAGTTCTTGCCATTTGAATAGCTTCCTTCAAGAGTCTTAACATTCATTCAAATCGGTTTACTTACTTATTCCTCCAGCTTTTAATTTTTATAGTATCTTCATCATGTTTTGTGTTGAAATAAATGATATTGACAATGTTTCAGTTACACTGAGCACCCCTCACTCTGAAATCCTCATGAAATAGATATTTGCTTCAATCCAAACCATCAAACTCCTCAGTTAATAAATTACAGATAATAGTTTACTGTAATAAGTTTTAGTAGAAAAGCACTTTTTGAATTCACGAGGTCACAATCTATTGCAATATGGATTTTGTCACTACTTATTTTCATCCGGTAAGCCATTGAAAATTTATGGGACTCCTCAGCACTACACGTCCATGACTCTAATTTGGGATTAAACTTAGGACCTTCATGTCTCATACAAAACACGTTACTAACATTTTCAGTTAGTGTTTTGAAATATTTTCAACTTTATCAACATCCTCATTATCTTTTTTCAATATGTTATTTGATTTTAGGTCACAAATTTTACAAAATCAACATATTTTATCCAATACTGATTATGTATGTTCACCGAATAATTTATCCAATGCATCTGGTAGACATTCACCAATTCAATGTAGTTACAATGATAATTATTTAACAGATGTAACAGAATTAAATTATACTCAGTCATTAGAATCTAACTCTGATGAAGTACTTGACCTTTCTTTACATAATAGAAAACAAGGTAACTTGGAAGGAAGTTATACACCTTCACACGAAGTGCAAACACTTAGTAGAACCAATATTCCACGGATAAAAAATTTTGATGTTACTTTAAAGCCCCCAGTTTTTACACCAATTAACACATCTGACACTTTTTGTTCTTCGTATACAACTCCTAACATATTAGCTCAATCCGAAGCGGACATAAAACTTCCTAATCAGGAGTTAAATTTCAACAGTATTCTACATAATATTTATCATTTGCCAATAATGCAACATATGAAGACATTGCCAACTTCAATTAATAATGAATACAACAGAGGTACAACTACTGGTACTACCATCTCTAACAATAATCCATTGAATATTCTGTCATTACCAGCCAATACATTAAATAACGGTAAAATATTTCCAGTTCATTCAACTATTCCGACAACACTGATTCAAAAAAAGAATTCATATAAAGATGCGCCTAAATTAATCACTTGTCCTATAGCTGGTTGTCAGCAAAAGTTTCCATGGAACAGTTCATTAAAACGACATATTTTAACGCATACTCGTAAGTTGTATTGCTTTCTAAGTGTTGTTGACTATAAGTTTGTTTTGATAATACTGATGACGTTTACAAGATATCTAAATGATCTTAGATCATCACAATGAAGTGATATTAGACACCCTCATTCTTGGAGTTGATCAAAACCCACAAAACACACATATATTAATGATAGCTCCGGTATAAGTTTAGGAGATAATGGATGGTCGTTAATCAAATGACATTTGATTTTGGTGCATAAAGCTAATTAAATACTAATTTATTACTAACGGATGAATTGCTAGATAATTTAAATGAATTTTTCACATGCATAATACGATTCTAACAGAAGCTTGATAGATGGTTGGCTTTAGATGTAAGTTTAATGTATACTGAAAACTACTTTTAATTAACTCAATTTTCAAAGCTTCCGAATCATTGAATGTTACTACTTGTGAATTATATTTGTAAGTGGCTGACATGGATGTCTTATTTTGGATACGATTATTTATATATAATGTTGATAACTTGTCTAATATCAACTTATATCCCATAAAAATGTAAGTGTTTATAATTACTTGATAGCTTAATAAATATCATTCTGAAATTCATTTAATTTACCACCAGAATTCGGTTTCAGTAAGAAGACCACTAAGCGCTCATTTACATGTATACCTTTTCAAAAACTTCTAAGTTTTAGGAACCATATCACGAATTTCACCGTTATCCGCTAAAAGGGTATTCGAAGACATGGCTTTTTACATCATAACAGATTAAGCCAATTAATTGTTATAAAGTTCAATCCTTAGTAAATGCTACTGATAATCTGGTTCAAATATAATATTTTGTAAATATTATAATATGTGTTAATGTTATATTTGGATAGCAACATAATTCAGTAATTAAAATCTTTACCGTACCTCAGTAATGTGATATTGTTTGATTGAAGTTAAGTTATCGTTCATTATTCAGAACCATATACTTCTTTTTAACAAAGAATAAGCGAAAGCACCAACTCATGAAACTAGTATTTTTCTATCTCAACAGTCAACGATTTCATTTTCACTTTGTGAAACAATAAAAGTAAAGCGAAAGTGTTATAAATAAAACATGCTTTATACTGTTAAAATTTACTTTCAACTTTTAAATTTTTTTTTCTTTTTTTAGCTCATAAGCCATTTGCCTGTACAAGATGTACAAAATCCTTTTCAACTAAATCAAATCGTGAACGTCACATGGAACGTGTGCATCGAGTTAGTTTGAAGCGACAACGTCAACGTTTTCATCAATCAAATATGAGTATACAAAGTCCTTCTAGTGGTGATAATCGTTCTGAGTTAAGTGGTCATAATTCTAATCTAAACTCTATTAGTCGAACTAATATCGGAGATAATGATCAGGAACTTGACAATATTGAAGAACTGAGAGAAGATGAAATAATATCAATGAATTCAAATGAAAAGCAGGCGGAAGATATCAGTAATAGTCTATTGATACGAGCTGGAGATCCAGTAGTGGAACCCAATCCTGAGAGACTATATAACGCGGCACTACTTGCAGTGGCGAATTCTACAAGAAGTGGTCTAACAAACTATTTAAATGACACTTCTTCGACTTGTATAAATGATATTCCTCAAAGTATGTTGCCTACCGTTCGAGTTCGGTTAGGGCGGACGGGAAGGGTCGGTAGACGTCCTAGGCGTGGCAACATGTTGAATATGAGGAGCAATGTTCTGGAGAAAGGCGATCAAATGACTTTCCATACAATTCCTCAAACGAGTAATGCTAATAATTCTATGCTTGATGATGTGACAGAACCACCAGTTGACTTATCGATGCAATCAACGTCAAAAAATACATCAACACTTTCCTGTCCAGTATGTTCAGTACCAGTTGCAAGCAGGTGTTTTCGCCGTCATCTTACACTACATCAACTAGACAATCCAGTTTTTCGATGTCATTTGTGTCAGCAGACATTCCAAGATCAAGTTTCAACTTTAACTCATTGGGCTATAGAGCACTCAAACGAGTGGGCTAAATTTGTTAAAAAACTAAGCTCGAGTGAAAGATCAGCTGATGTTTTAACGCAAATACAATTAACTTTAAGTAAAAATAATCAGACAAAGGCTGAGTTAGAGAAACAACATGAAACTAACAAAAACTTACTTGAATCAAAAGATCCAATTAATTACTCCTTAAAAACAACCACTTACGATATGCGCTATGTGTCATGTTGTGTTTGTCTTCATCGCTTTGGCAGTCAACAAGATTTGCAGAGGCATATGAGATCCCATACTGGTGAGAGGCCTTTTGTTTGTCCACATTGTGGGAAAGAATTTTCTTTGAAACATAGCATGCATAGACATGCTCGTGTTCATATTAAGGAGAGTGCTAGAACAAATACTTCTAAAAACGTTCTCCTATCCACAAGCAATCACTCATGTACTACTTTCAAGTCGGAGGAGATCAGCTGAGCAATTTTTCGGGTTATTCTTTCTATATTTCACTAATCAAGCGCCACACTTTGAAATATATTTCGAAGTTTACATTTTTTAAAATACTCGTTTCAAATGTACTTTTCCAATTGCAATTTTCATGCTTCATTTAATTCGTCGTGAAAATTCTTTGGTGCTCGAGGTTACAAACTTTATTGTAAATTGACCTAGTGTTATCATTAAAATTTACTGCATCTTAACGTAATTATTTTCAGTTATGTTATGGTGAAGGTTAAAATGCATTTTTGAAAACAATCTAATGCGTTAAAACTTTTATTTACACCATGGATCTGGCCATTTTATCATTTTATTACCATCTCGTTTTACTCCTTCACAAGTATTTCAATGTTCTTTTTTGAACTGTCTTACCTAATTTAAAAAATATAAAATTGTGCCATCTTTATTGAACAATTAACCTACTTTTTAAAGTTCGTGTTAATGTGGTATTTTTCGTTGAGCTACTCATAAGTAGCAAAATTATTTCGACGAGAGATTTCGAAAATGCATATGCTCTAGCTTCAGTCAGTTAGAAAATCCAGTTTTCTTCTCCGAAATGAATTATTATAGTACAGAGTTACACTCGAAGATCTTAGTTTTTGATCATCCCAGTTACGACCTGATCACTTTTGGAGTAGCATGGGAGGATTCTTGTCAATGGTACTGGCATCAAAGTAATAGATAAACAGCATCAATTCGATATATCTCGTTATTTTACGGATTGAATCTGACCAAAACTTCCAATAGGTCATGTATTTATAAATATTTAGTATCAGAATTAACCTGAGATAACATTTTCACACAACTTGTAACTATATATGATTAAAACAAAATAAGGGTCTAACATAAGAGTTAATGTTATCATAACATATCTCACTTCCCGTTTCGGATAAACAGGTATTCTTTTACAGAGCAAGTAATGTAATGCTGGTACGGCTTAATATTTGATAGAAATAAGTCTGTTCAGATATGTGGCTATAAAAGTGAACAAACTTCTGAGCAAATCCTAGTTATAAGCTTTCTCAATGTCGAAAGATTTTCGATTCAGGTTATCAGATTAACCGTCTTCAGTAAATCTATATCTCCCAAAAGTTAGAAATCGAGAATAATGATCTATACCAGAGGTTAGAAAAACTTTCTACAAAAAACGGCTTGAATTTACATACTATGCCACGTCGGGGACACATACAAAATCCCAAGATGGTTTTAGATATGATGAAAACTAGTAACATACACTGATGAAATTGACGTTTACTCGCTGGTGATACCGATTGATCATTAAGTAATAACCAGTATCGTGATTGTCTAATATTCAGAACTGATTGAATTTTATTAATCAAATCGCTATCAGTTTGAGTGATTCAGGATTGCATACAGTATGTTAATTTATTGTAAATATCGTAGTTTCTTCTAACTTCGGTTGAAGGATGAATGGTTAAGGGACAACCTCAAGGACTATGACAATGCGTGGTACATGTGTGAACCATATGAGAGACATCATATTCATCAAGAGTGAAGATATAGCGTAGTGAAAAATTCCAAGTACCACCAAGACAAGATCCAGAGCTTTCTACCGAGTGACTAAAGTATACATCTAACAGCCCGCTTTGTAAATATTTGCATGAATTATGATGATTATAATACAGGACTTTGTCGTATGTTAAAGATTTTCGCTGACACGGTCGAACCGTGGACAATGGTGTAAATATTCTATAGTAAGCAAAGATGGATAGTGGCTAGCAGTGGAATCCAGGACGTGCGTTCCGTTCTACTTGGGACTCGTCAGCTGCATCTCAGAGTTGATGTTCCGAAATAGGACGAAACGC
>NC_031495.1:56700961-56795662 GCF_000237925.1 Schistosoma mansoni
GGCGAGAGCTGACGAGTGCTGCGACTGATCGCCTGACGGCGTTCTCGAGTGCGGCCGGGTAAGCAACTATCCATCTCTGCTTACCATGCTTGTGAATTTAGGCTATATCGAGGCAATACGCACAGTATGCACATATGCCAATTAGAGACTGACCAGCTGCAGTCCTAAAAACATCAATGGGAAAATCCAAACAAACAACACTAAGTAAATTTCAAATATTCTATAGATTTATAAATTTTTATTCCCTACACTGCATTCAAGAACACCACTTATTTTAACAGCTTCCAGTCAATAATATGTACACAAAATAATTTACTTGTATCTTCTTAATCCTACTGTCTGATCATTTAGCATCACATTTTTTAACGTTTACTGATTACTTTATTCTGCGGTACTTGAGGAGCTTAGGAACCAACAGTAAAGATCGTTTATTAACTTCACGTTTTTTAGCACACTCGACAGTCTGAAAATAAATAAATCCCAATGATCCAATAATATTAGATGGTGTATATTGCTCTTCCCATGTTTCCAAATATTACAATAAAAACGTGTTACAAATGGATTCTCGCTATATCCTAAAGAAAAACGAATGGATGGTGACTGCTACGAATTACTTATGGACTGTTATATATATATATATATATATATATAATTCTTATTGTATACCTATTGGGTAACTAGATTATATATATTTATATTTCTCTATTATAAACTTTCATTTGACCTATTGGCAACCATTGTGCGATCTACTGTTCTTAGGTTATTCTCAATTTATTAGTTACAGTCTCTCACGCTTACAACCACTTATGGCTTGATTCTATATGATTGTTATTTTTTATTTTATAGTATGATGCGATCCGATTCGCTTCCATAGATTTCTGGAATAAATGGTTCATATAATGTAAGCTGAGATTGTGTTCTGGACTCAAACGGGTAGAGCTAGGCAGAAAGGACCAATAAAGAATCAAAGTTGACTCTAGACTGATCACGTTGGTTGACTTGTCATTGGTCGTATAAGTCGGTATTCTAACTGGCAATCTTATCACGTGATAATTGACAGTGCAAAAAGACATCACAATTCTGAAAACAGTCTTTGTAGTGTTGTGCAGATGTGGTCTACCAAGGATAGCTAGATTTACTGAATCCTTAGTCGTACGGAAATTTCAGGTTCCTGTGTTTCAGCAAAAATAGTCTGTACTTTCATTAAGCTTACCTTGGTAATGTTGATTCAGTTTTTAACATCAAGGACAGTGTGGTTGATATTTCATTTTGGTAACCTACTCAATTCACAGTTATATAGATTTTCTAATGACTGTTAAAGGAATTTAAGGTTTATATCTCTTACTTTAATCTTAGATGACAATGTTAAATTAATGCAAGCATTTTGAACATTGGAGACTTATTTAACAATATAAATTGTACTGTAATAATTTTACAAACGGTAGATCAGAACAAAAATTTTTTTTAAATATCAGTAAGAAGGATTGAAAACTAAAGTTCACAGAGGAAGTAAGTAGATATCACTTAATTTTCTAATTAAATATCATTCCAGCAAGTAAATAAGTCATCTAGAAGTTGAGACAATGTCGCATGTACAATTGAACAAGCTTTATTCTTCCATAATCTTGAATTCGGTGAAATAGTTTTGATAAATTCAGCTAATTCATTTGATTCTTGAGTATCTTCTGGTAAGATTTGTTGATCTATTAGTGAGAATTTATCGTCACTTTCTATTTGAACTTCATCCAATGGTTTGGTTTGTGTAAGATTCTGTAGAAAAAATATAGGATTTAAGAAGATAAATGGATATTTTAATTGAAGAGCATTGAAACAAACAAGTATCTATCAATAAAAAAATATTTGAAAATGACTGGAAATATTTAACATACGTTTTAAATACTTCGTGTTGTTTAAATGAGGGTTAAAAGTATCGGTGCATGATATCTTTTGAAAATACTTAGATTTGCAAAATAGATTGATAAGATAGTGAAGAATTAGCCTTGAGAGTTAGGTCTTAATGGATGACAAAGTCCTATCATTTAATCGTCTATTGGATAAATGACATTTTATCGTGCCTTTAAATACACCTAACACTTCATATGGACGTATCTCACTTTACTAGAGAAAAGAATTTTTTTTTTAATATCTAATTATTTAGAGGCTTACCAGGATAATTAGGTTTTGTGAACATTTATTGGTCGACCAGATTGTATCGTTACAAATCACTTATTGATTAGCAATCTATTCGATATTTTAAAAATATAAGCATGGGCATAATCATAACGCATCCACTACTATCCAGCAATCAGTCAGTCCGTCAGTCAAAATTAACATAGAATCTGTGACAATTGTGTATCATTCCAAACTGGCCCTACCACATGAGCATGACAGGATTAAATTAACAAGATGACGAGAGAGTTAAAATAACAGTATCATCAATGATTGTAAAAAAGACTACTGTTTGAGGATACCATTCGACAGGAAGGAGTGAATTAAAGAAATAAAATGTCAAAAATAATGTTCAGGTTTCAGATCTAGGAGAATATAGGGAGTGAATGGATCTAAAAATAGAATCTCCAACAACCTATTGTGGTTATTAGATTGACTCTGACTAGATAGTCTGCAATAACCAACACAGGACAGCTTAACAGTCTATGACTCCATGTACTGATGATAGGTCTTGGTTTAAATCCTCTGATTTTCTTCCAGACTTCTACTACTCCAGGCAACATTATAAAGTGACCTTTAAGAAAATCATTATTACTTGAGTCTTTCATTCGACTTCAAATAATATATACTAGAAGTTCAGCCCCTAAACTGCAGGTTCGATCAATGGCTAATCAAAGAGTACATTTACCACTTCTGTGTCACTAGGTTAACTAAGAAAAATATTTTTCAAAGAAAAATCTGTGTTAAAAATGAAGAAATTCTTTAAACCATTTCAATGTCATAATTAGTTGTCATTAGTTGATTTCGGACAGCCATTGGCAAAGAGTACCAACCAGTAAAAAATCTAGGTTTAAGGCTTCGTGTTGATTGCTCTCAATCAGTTAAAATGATAACGATAAACATTTCTTGTACTCGTAACTAAATAACCACTTACTCTTGTTACCGCAGATACAGCTGTTCTATCATTTGTTTGATTTACAATTTTACCACCTCTCTGTGCTAAATAGAAACAAAGAATAATTAAAAGGTGCATTAAATCATTTTGTTGTGCTTAAGAGAGTGGTTTAAAGTACTATTGTAAAAGAAATGAATTTGACTAACGTCATACGTAACTATCACAGATTTCATATCAGCTAATGAATGTAATGTAAAACACCTTTATCAAACATGAAACACAAATTCAAATTTATGTTACTGGATTAGGTAGTTTAAAAGAAAACATTCAATGTACTTGGGGGTCATTTTTGATTTTGACTAAACTCGTTATCAACTAATTTTTTCTGATTTTTTCTTTAATCTGTTTTGATTAATGACTGTTAATTTATGGTGTGAAAATTCTGCTTAGTGAGAAAACATTTTCAATTTGTAGTGGCTTTTCTTCGTTAATCAATTACCTTTGTAACCGTTATCATATAAATCTCAACGGTGTTTGAAATCAGAATGCAATAAGACGCGGCAACTACAGTGTATAAGCAAATAGCCCACGTTGCAAAGCTATAAGCAAATTGAAATCAGAGAGGCGAATGTGTGTGCGCGAGCAAATATAGATGCGAATTTATAATCAGATCGAATCAACGTAATATTTCATACCTATTTAAATACAATAATAGATGTTTGAAAGATAAATGTTTTCGAAGCATCTATCATTGTATAAATAATATTTTTCTACGAATTACTTAGTATTTTACCAGTATGAGTTCCTAAATATTTATTGCCCAGGTTTGACTTGGCAATTCCAAGGAAGTTGAACATTGGTTGGATTGTTATTAGTAAAAATAATATATTTGTAGTATTATATAGTTGAAATCATGAGTTAATTGAAGCTAGACCACCATGGAAAACCTGAAAGCACTAGACGGCCAACTCGTCCTATTATGGGACTAACTCCTCAGCAGTGTGCACCCACGATTCCGCCTCGCTAGATTAGAACCCAGGACCTATCAGTTTCGCATGCGAGCGCCTAAACACTAGACTACTGAGCCTGTATCCAACGATGTTAATTTCTAACTTCAACCAATCCACGAAATTGAACAACCATTCACCAATGTCTTCAGTGAGTTGATATCTCTCAACAGACATGGTTGAACTCCACTGGTCATTGCTTCTCAGTGGTTAAGCGCTCGCGCGAGAGACTGATAGGTCCGGGGTTGGAATCTCGTGAGGTGGGATCGTGGATGCGCACTGCTGAGGAGTCATACAATAAGACGAGTTGGCCGTCCAGTGCTTTCAGGTTTTCCATGGTGGTCTAGCTTCAATTGACTGATGAGTTCAACTATATAAAATTATTAAAATCTTCACAAAACCCCCTTCTGATATTTGTAATATATCAATGAATAGAAAACTAAATTTTTGATTATTATACCAGTTTGTTTATAATTTATTCAGTTATTCAGAAATAAATTAGTTAAATTTCATATAGTTATTATGACTTACATTTTATTGGACTATTAGTAAGTTCTGGAAGTCCATGGAGCCACCGGAGATTTGAACACAAATCAAAGAGCTTTGCAAAAGTTTGAGACAAAAGTGTGTAGCTAGAAATAGAGAAGTCAGATAATATAATGACTAGACAACGTTTACCCGAACTAAGTGGCATATTAGCTCAATGCATGTAAGAAAATTCTGGTCATATATTAACCTGTTATGATGTATATAGTGTTACGAGGTAAATAAGTATTTTGTTATTCTACACTAAAAAAACTGTATTTTAATTCCAAGCTCGGTAGAACCCTGTCAAAGCGGAGTGGAAAAATTAATCTATATGACTGCTTCTATGAAAAGCTGAATACGTATTCATAACGTCCTGTAGATGACTTACTTTTTAATAATCTGAAACCAAATATTATGTACAGCTCTTATTATGTTGATTATATTAATTACTAAAATGAATATTTCTTTTAACAAATCTCGGAAACATTGTAAGCTTAACAGAATCTATCGTTTGAGTACAGTGTAAGCTACCATTTTGTGAGAAATTAAAATACCTTGTTCGTTGAGAATCACAAGTGAAGAATATCTTCAACATTGAAAAACTCCCTGATTTCTAGGAGACTTGTTATTCAAAATAAATTGTTACAATTAACTTGATCATTAATAATGATTCATTGAAGACATTCTAAACTGCTGTTAATGGATAATTTGTAAGCGGTAGTAGGAATATTCAAGCTGTCCACAACAGTGAAGTTATTAATAGTTTTTAAGATTTACGGTTACGTCATTATTATTTCGATCAGAGCTGGTTTGTCGAAATTATAATCTATTCAGCTAATAGACCCAAATGTCTTATAAATACCTTAGCGACGAAATTGACGCTTGAATTCAGCTTTAATGTATTGAAAATACATCTATGTCCATTAAATTACGAATAAAATACTTCAATTGAAAAATAACACATCTATGAAAACCACTAGAAATTACGCTGACGTTACGGGATAAAAGTAAAACTTAATATCCTTTATCACCTGGTGTACACAGTGTACCAGTCAAAATTCGATGAAACTAATTGAGATGAGTTCGAACATGTAAAAGCTGAAAATTATGTTTGGCCTTCATCCATCTCATGTATAAAACCATTCAGTATATTCTTTTATTATTATTCATTTGGTGCACATAGATAAATATATGCTTATTAAGTGAAACAAATCAATATAAGTTCCTGAACGTACTGAGGATGAAATTCACTTCCTACCAATCACTTTTAAGAGAATTAACCTTCCTTCTGGAGTTGACAAATAATAATGACGTTAAATTCAGCCAAAATCCATGGTCAGAAAGTCATTTAAAAGCTTAACTAAAGATCACCATTTTAAGAGAGATTCATTTAAAAATATTCTAACAACTATTGTTTCTCAAAAATATAAAATTTTTGTAACGTACCCAATTCTATAACGTTCCACAGATGTATTTGTAAAACTTGTTTTTGAAGGAAATACCAGCTGATCAACGGATTGAAAAAATTTGTTAAATTCTTCTTCCCTTTTAGCTGCAGCATTTGCTTTGGTCATATCAGGTGCGTATTTGTAAATCATCTATAATCAAAATGTATATAGGATTTTAGAATAAATAAACATAGATACTGGAGAAGATTTGTAGCTCAGGTGGGTGATCTTGAAGGAGTTTTGTTCTCTGAGCTGGATGGTTCGGTCCTGGAGCTTTCATCGTCCTTCTGAACGACACCATCCACGACCAAACCATCCAGCTCAGAGAACAAAATTCCATCAAAAAACATAGATAATAGAAAATTTCATATTCGAAAAAAACTTAAATGTAAGTTTTATCGGATATTACATTGAAGTTGTACCAACTATAAGCTTACGCTTCAGTGAATGTTGGTTGATGTGTGAAGATATGAAAGAATATGGTTCTCATTCAATGAAAATCGATTAACTTCTGTTGTCGTACATCCTCAGTCTCATATGTGTTTAAAGTAGTGTGGAATAAGTCGATGGTGTAGAAGTGAAACCATAGTTTTAATAGCCTCAAGGTATTAAAATATTTGTTCATTATCATGTTTTGTTATTTCACTACATTTTATGTTTTTTAAGTTATCTTTCTTCGAATGTTTAAAGGGTACACTTCACTTGATAGACGATTTACTAACTTCCACATTAGAATAATGCGTCGATAGCAAACGGCATCAAAATTTTGTTATAATACTTTAATAATTTCGGACATTTCTGCATTAACTTTATTTTGTTAGTCTTTTGAAATTAGTTGACTTCAGGTATAACCTAACATATTAAAGTGTTGGTTTTTGTAAAGTTTGGTGGATAACTATGAAAGCAAATGGTTTATATATTAAGTTTAAAATTTCATTCCGTACCACAAGGAATCAACTAGAGTTCTGGAAAATGGCATATTTATTACTAATAAAACATCTCGTTGAACGTACTTTTATAATATAAATAGTTCTTGTCAAAGTACATTGGTTTCCGTTAAGATACACGAATCAAAGGTAGTTCAATATGAGAATGGGAAATCAACAGTAGATTTCAAGACGGTGGTACACATAGGAACCCAGAATCTCGACTATACAAATAGTACACAGGGCCATACTAAGCATTCTTTGAGGACAACAAGGCTAGCTTTTCAACCAGAATACTATTTATAATATGGAAGTTGCTGTGAATGCAAGTTAATTGTGGAATATACTGATGTTTCCTCAAATTCAGCTCGTTTTAGTAATTAAGCCTTTAGATTTATTTATTTATACTCTACATCTACGTTTATTTTCACTTTTTATCATTATTTTCAATTTATTTATCAACTCCCCATGGCTAATAGTTTCCTGTCTGTCGGTGGTATTTTTGGCAGTAACTAAGTTTCATAGGAATTTTATTTTGTAATAACTGAAATTGTACCAAAAAAACACAACAGGTTTCAGGTTAACATCAGAAAAATATACGGCGGATTTTTCAAATGTTCATTCGAATTCAGACTCACTTTTCTTAGTTCAGTTATTGAATATTTCCAATTATCAGTGTTGGATAGAATTGTTTCATAATCATTTCCAAGAAATTTAACTTCTCTCTCTTTTATCTCTTTATAAAATTGTTTCAATTTTTGAACCACATGATGTTTATAGTAAAACTGCACAAAATAAACAAATGTTGAACATGGATTATTCTATTTGGACATAACAATGAAATAGTGTTGTACTTGCTGCAAAACTTTTAGATCTGGTGTTCAACCCCTTTAGTGAACTCACGAGTGAGTAGTGTTTTAGTTCTCTAAAAACCAAAAATATTTGACTATCTAATACTACCTAATTTCATGTGGTTTTTTCACTAATATCGGCTAATCATGAAATATATCTTCAGAGATCGGTATTTTTATAAGGGTATAGGATGGAGCTGAAGAAGAAATTAGGAAAAGACAATGGAAGTGGATAGGACATACATTACAGAAATCACTAAACTGAATCACGAGGTAAGCGCTAACATGGAGTCTTTAAGGAAAATGTAAAAGAAGAAGACCAGGTAACATTGTGTCGGGAAGTGGAAGCAGACATCAAAAAGATCAATAGCAACGGGAAACAACTGGAATGAATTGCCCAGGACAGAGTTCGATCGAGAATGTTGGTGGTCGGTCCACGCTACTCCACGACGGGTAACAAACGTAAGTAAGTACATAGAAGAAAACTGAGCGTTTGATTGGTTTAACACTATCTTCTTTTATTCTATGATGACCGAAACCAGTTTTTGGTTTTTCATTTTAATGTTCTGAGCACTATACAAAGATATCTCTACTGGTGATATCTTAATTTAGCGAAAAACCACAAAATTCCCATTTTGGATTCTGATTAGGTCATTTCTACGCTGCACTTTTACCATTTATCCTGAGTTTAAATTCTGAGTAAGTCAACAAAGTAAGGCAGAGACTATACAATTTTAGATCATTATTTATTGAAGTATAAACATATGTTACAAATCAAACTGTCGATAGCTGACAAGCTGATATTCCGTACTGATCAATATCTGCATGTCAAAGTACTATGTTTGAAGCGATCACGAGTTCACCTAGTCTGCGAACGGAACAAAGACTTGTGACCAAAGACCAATAAGCCAGCTATTCTGATGAGTTCCAGCCCCGCTAACTAGAATGAGAAGACGAAGTCCGAACGGGAAATAAATATATTCCGCAAGTAGCCAGAAGCACAAATTAAACGTATATATACAACATAAAACTGTCCTTGAGAAGCGTTACAAAATAGCATACTAAAAGATACAACGGACCAATAGCGTTTAAGATTTTCCCAAGTAGGAAATACGACATGAAGGTAAAAAGAACGATTTTGGAGCGAAAACAAAGAAATTCAAATTTTCAAAATAAAATTACAAGTGAGTTCTGGGGATCTAACATTCCCAACATAAAGAATCTACTGTATCGCGTTGTACTGGTAACGCAAGTTTTCCTCCTATTCAGGCGTAAGTAATAGGATGGATCCAGTTATATTGTCAAATAACTCAATGAGAAGTAAGAGCTAGTTTATTTTGGTAAATTGACTTTGAATTTACTTCTCATGCTTCACTGTAACTACCTATAGAAGCTAGGTAGTGATTCTCTCCACGTCTCTGAACACGATGTATTTTAGTTCCGTAAAGACCAAGATAACTAACAACATCCTCACTAAATATCAAACTACTTAACTCAAGTTTTCCACCATATATATGTGAGTGAATTTAAAACGAACAACTTATATAGAAAGCAGCTTTATTAAGTGAAATGATGTGCCTAAAACCTCGTACCATTTCAAGCGAATCTAATGAAGATCAGTCAAGCACTGATTATATAAGAAAGTGTTTACGGTTTGATTTTATACTAAAATGAATAAAAAGTTGCGTTTTTAAAGCTGTCTCATCAGTTTTAATTTATAATAGAGTACATGATACAGGGCTAATATGGCCTTAGAGGAACAGAACATGGAAATTCTCAGAAAGTCAAAGCGAATGTAATAGTATTGTTTCTTGGTTTAACAAATATATGGATATTTGTCGAAATAAAGCAAGCTTACATTCGGATTAGTTAACGTGAATATTGCCTCTTCTGTATTCGGTTCAAGGATGGGACTTGGTGGACGTTCTTCAGGTTGAATATTCATGATTAAATTTTGTAGCATTTGATATACCATTCGATAGTTAGCTTCCTGCTCTAACTAAAGAAATAGAATTATTCAGTTATTTCTTCAATTTTGTTTAATTATTTCAAGAATAGAATTTTGTTGTTGAAGGCTACGATAATAACCTAGGCGATAACTTTAGTGCAGCTCTCAAATAAAATATTAATATTGATGTGGCATTCAATAATACTAACCGCTCATAATATGTACGCTTAAAAATCCTTCCTCCGTACTTTTATATTTATTTTTGGGAAATAAATAAATTACCAAGCTAGACCACCACTGAAAACATGGAAGCAATGCGGAATCGTGTGTGTGTACTGGTCATAGAGTCCAATTCATGTCGGATGTGAGACAGTTATCCACCTCAGGATGAAGGGTCGTGCAAAATCATGGATCGATTGAAATTAGACATTAACACTGTTGGATGCCGGTTCAGTAGTCAAGAGTTTGAGCGTTCGCGTTCGAAACCGAAGCTCCTGGGTTCTAGTCCAGCGTGTTGGATCATGGGTATGCGCTGCTAAGGAGTCCCATGCTAGGACAAAAATGCCATCCAGTGCTTTCAGGTTTTTAATGGTGGTCTAGCTTAGATAGACTCGTGATATCAGATGTGAAAATGCTGCAATCTCCCCAATTCCCCATACCGATAATAATAAATTAGTTCTAATGATTCGAGACTAAAATGATGAATCAAGCACACTTTAAGTGAACAAAGACTACAGGTAAAATAATTTTTTGAAATAGGGATTCATTTAAAATCATACTAACACTTGAAAAAAATGTAGGAGCATAAGTGGAGTAAGTCCCATTGTGTGGTGATTAATTTAACCTAACATAGTCAGGTAAAATGATAGCTTTATTATGAAAATTTTTTGAAGAGATCATCATGGCTCTATATCAATACGTATAAGTATAATTTACAACAACGAAATAATACTCATCGAGTAGTTCCGTTACGTAATAATTATAAGATGACCCAATAGGGGAAATTAGAAAATTGTTTAAATATTTTGAGGGTAGGGTTTAATCGAAATTCAACTAAAAGCTCACTCCTATACCGATGGCCAAGGTAGCGAGAGTGGCTATATAAACTTCTTTTGGGTACAAAGATTTGGATTTTAATAGCTTCAGCAATGTGCAAAAGACGAACTCGTGAACCATGCGGTAAATTTGATGGAATATGGTGTATAATCTTAAAAACTTTACTCAAGTCAATTTGATGACCTGTGTCTAACAAGTGAACAAGAATATAATTCATAATAACTCTTGCCTATCCTTTGTTCGATCAAGACGGATGGTGATCTGATAAGCAATAAAATCTAGTTTCAGGTAGCGGAATATTAGTGAATAAAGACGATACATCTTATGATATCATGAAGTTATTTTTGACCCATAGATTTTCTATATTACCAACAAATTCAAAGGAATCCGTGACATTATGCTTAACGATTTCCTTGTTCAATAGTTTGAAAATTTTCACTAACCATAATGCTATCGTATGACAGGCTGAATTATTTATATCTAAAACGGGTAAAAGGGGCAAGCCACTTTTATGTACTTTTTGGCTTTGGTCTCATTGTTCCTGTAAGTCTCAACATTTCGAACACGTCCGAATTAAAAACTCGCTGTTTAATCTGTTTCAATGAGTCTATTAGTTGCTTTACAATCCTCTTTCTTCCAATTACTCAACACTGTTTTGTAATCATCGTGTCAATTTATAATTATTAAGTAACGGAACTACTCGATGAGTATTATTTCGTTGTTGTAAATTATACTTAAATATATTAGTATAGAGCCGTGATGAATAACTAATTTGATGGAAATTTCTTTTCTCAATTAGTTCTCTTTACCAAATGTCAAAATGGGAATTTTTACTTCAATTTGGTTTGTAATTTTTCTTCTATCTACATATACGTGTATATTGATTAACGAACCGAAAATGTTATATGCTGGTAGTGGTTTATATCTGGTTTTATCAAATGTTTTCAATGGTATTCTCACCAGTGCTGGTTTAAAACAGTACTTTCGTATCTATAAGTTTGTAAGTCTATGATTAGTTTCATTTCAACATATCTTGTCTCATTTTCACCACAAACCATGAAGTATGTAATGATGAACAAATGAAATCAGTAGCTCTTACTTGAATAAAGATATCTTTTGCCAGAAAAGAACAAAATTGATGATATTCTGGCCATACAGAAATAGCATGGAAATGTACGCAGATTGGCAACATTCCTTGAAAGACTGGAGTTGTATCAAAACGCCAAACCTCTTTATAAATTCCTTCATGATGAGATTTTAGAGTGATTGGCAAGTGAACAATGTCACCTGGTTGTATTATTCCTATGAATTTAGTAAATAAAAAAACTTAAGGTGAAAATTGAAATTTTAGATACGCATGGATTAGAAAAACCACTTAGCTGAAGTGGAAACATATAACTACTGATGAATAATATTTCATTAGGTTGTAATTCTGATAATGACGAAAGATAAGATGACTAACAATTAGAATAAAGCTTGTACAGTGAATGGGAACGTAAGTGTTCTGTTATGGTAAGGGGGTTGAAACTCATTTTTGAATGCTTGAAATCCAGATATCTCTTTTTATTCAACTTCTTAAAACAGAAGAAGCTCTTACCAACCACGAAATGTAACCCGATCTGGGTGTACAAAAGAAGCACTTCTAATCCTTATTTCTACCATGGCCTTAAACTGTTAGTGGTATTATTATTTTATTTTTATTTCATCGATTTCTCATTTGAAAATATTCCTCTTTCCTTAATTATTTCTCATATTCTTCGTACAGGATGCACATATGCCAATATGAGACCGATCAATTACAGTCCTAAACATCAATTGGCAGATTCAAACAACCGTCTACACCGCATAATCTAGCACTAGAATCATTCTATAAATCATCATATTGTTTCATTCTCTTCACGTAAGATTTAAAATATCATATATATATATATATATATATATATATATATATGCTATTATATAGCCCTATAATAAATTCATTGAAACGACATCCCCTCGCTTAACGTCGTGATCTTATAAAAACCTGATCAACCAATAAACTCAATATCAGTATACAACGCTAGTTCATAAACCAGCTGGTTCCAGGTGACTGTACACAGTAGACAACTAGTAAGTGAACATTTAAAAGGTTCCCTATTTCCTGCCATAGTCATTGAAAGATGATTAAGAAACACTGTAAAAGTACTGATTCAGTTATAAAACTGAAAGTTTATTGAACAGATGTATTTTTGCGAAATGGATTATCGAAAGATGAATAATCTCGTTATAAAATAGTCTCGGTGTTTCATGAACGATAACCGTTAAGAATTGAACAAAATATTTGTTCTATTGAAAGTCAAACGAAGAAGCTTGTAAATGTGAGATTTTCTATTAATTTATGATTGTATCTCAGAAGTATTTCTATCCAAGATATTAATAAAATTTTTATCTATTTTTTTTTACAAAGATAACTACTTACCTGGTTTAGAGTCAAAATAAAACACGTTATTATCTTTGTCATCCAATTCAAAATGATTTTTCCGGGGAATACGCTGAAATTAATGTGATAGAGTAATCTTAACTGAGCTAAATTCAAATTTTAATGCGTTTTAATGTACATGAATAGCGAATGATATTAATTTAATGTTATTAATTTAATTTTCCATTTATCTATATTGATAAACTTAAATTCGACCTGTAGGCTAATTGTTGATGAATCATAAATCCTATATCATTATTATTTCACATAATTTTATGGTTGGATTCATGAGTCAATTAAAGCTAGAGCACCATGGAAAACCTAGAAGCACTAGACGGCCAACTCATCCTATTGTGCGACACTTCAGCAGTGCACATCCACGATCCCGCCTCGCTAGATTCGAACCCAGGACCTGTTAGTCCCGCACGTGAGTACCTAACCTTTAGACCACTGAGCCGGCATTTAATGATGTTAATTTCTAACTTCAACCGATCCAAGAAATTGAGCAACCGTCCACCATTGTCTTCAGTTGAACTCCACTGGTCACTGCTTCTCAGTAGAACTCCAGGAAATACCTCTTAAAGCCAGTCACTAGTGAGCATGTGATTATTATCAAAAGGGGTTTTGTGGAGATTTTAGAAGCTTTGTAGTTGAATTCATGAGTCAATTGAGGCTAGACCACCATGGAAAACTATAAATTGGACTATTCTTCTATGGTTTCGGTTCAAACTTGGCTTATTATGATGTTGTGTACTTGGTTATTATGTATTTTTGTAGAGTACAAGAGTGAAAATCGATTCATTATTCAAAAGATTTTCGATATATTGTCTACAGTGTTCGAAATTAATTCAGCAATGAACAAATTTATTGTCTGTGTATTCATTTTTGAACGAGACTCAGTATGTGGGAGATTCATATGTTGAAACCCACGGAGGTAAAATATTATGTGAGCCTGGTTAAAAGTTAATTAATAAGATAATTAATCACAAGTAAACGAATCAAAAGAATTCTATTTGTACTGAAGACCGTTTACCACTAATTTCGAAACATAAACGGAGTTATTTTTTCCAGTTATTAGTGGTAACGAATAAGAAATTCCATTAAAAAGCTAAAGTATAATATGTTGAAATACTTTTTCATACTGTTCACAGCAAATCATCTATAATAATAATGCTAATTATCATACAATCAATGAATATCTGGACTTACAGTCCATTCATATGATATAAGAACGTTTCCATTATTAAACAATTCAATGTATTCTGTTTGCAATATCGGAGATTCATTCTAAAATGACAATTAATATATCAATAATAAAAGCAAATTCCATAATTTTCAATAATATTACCATATTAATGTGTTCCGTCGTGATAAAAATCGAAATCATGAAGTTTTGAAGGTTACGCAACATGTATTATAGCTTAACATACAGGTTACATTTTATAAAATTCTGTATTAGTTTAAGTATGTGATACAATTTTAGCATAATGGGATATTTGTAGCTCAGGTAGATACTATTTTTAAATGTTGTGGTTACTATGTTTTTATCAATTATTCTGATCTTTCTCATAATATACAATATTAGTCACCCACCTGAAGATAATTGTCTAAAGAGGACTAATTAAAAATATTATAATTTTCCAGCTTAATAGTTATGTAATACTATACAAAAAAAGTAGTTGATGATCTATCCCATAAACAGAATGAAGAACTTCATTGATATTTACATGCATCTATCAGATATATCAAAATCAAACCAAATTCATTTAGTATTGTTAATATTATAAAATAATTTATTGAAAAGAAGCATTTAACCTATGAAAAATAAATAACTTGGTATACATTCAATAACTTGAAAGGTTTTAAATTGATAGTTTGGAGACTTAGTATTGAAAACGTATGAAAATGATTAAAATTTGGAGTTATTACTACAAATGAGGCATTAAGTAGTCATTGAATAACGTAGATAAACATTAAACGTTTTATTATTCGTTAGATAACGTTAATAAAGTTGATGTATATTAACTTTATACTACTGTAGTGTGGTCTACTTACATCCACATAAGTAGTATATGGTGATGGTGAGACATAGAATGTATTTTGGCAGAAGATCGATAAGGAAAGAACAGGAATGAAGCGCAATCGGTACGAAAATGTACGAACAATGAAATCAGAGAAGACGGACTGATATTTGCAGAAGAAACAGTCAAGATTGAGACAATTGATTGAAAGTTTGCAAATTAACTTTATACTGTATGGTTATCAGAATTTAGTGAGATAGTCTGTAATTTGTGCTGAAATACATACGGTTGTCCCCAACTGGTGTTTTGTTCACTACACTACTTGAATGGATTACAGTTAGTTTGTACTTACGTTATATGCAACAAATAATATGAGCACTAGGATGAAAACGATTCAAGGTTAGTAATTTATTCATAATACAGATATTTTTGCAATATTTCAGTTTTATTTACTATATATTAGTTGGTAAAATCTTTAAAAAAGAATACTCAGATAAACATTACATTGACTGGGATGTATGAAGTCCAAAAAATGTCTATGTCATTTAAGTTCGAGCTAAAAAAATAGTGACAAGCACTTTGTATGAATTTTCACCGTGGAAATTATAAATAGTATACTTCTAGTCCGGAACTACAATCTCTTTACTTTTACTTCTGATGAAAGAAAAATATTGTATGATACTGTTATATCCCGAAGAGAATTATGAATGATAACTTTTGAGAACTATTTATGGACCAATATGATACATATATTTTTATTGTATAATTGTTAAATAACTGAACTATTCATATTCGTGTTGCTCTTATCATAAGCTTTATTTTGATCTATCAATTATTATTATACGATTCACCATTCTTGAGTTATATCCAGTCTATTAATTACTGTCTCCGACATATGGCTAAATCTTCTACAAATGTTATTTTCTATTTTATCGTACAATGTGGTCTCTAGTTGGTTTGTATATAAACTCAGTATGTCTGAAATACATGATTCATATTGCAAAGTCTGTTATTGGTGTTCTGGACTTAAGAGACAAGGCTAGGTGGGAATCAAGGGTCGATAAATATTCTAGACTGCTCGTACGGATTTTATATGTCGTTAGTCCGATCAATAATTCACTGTACTCTAACTGGCAGCATCGTCACGTCATATATTAATAGGTCCACAAACCCACAAGCTATAACAGATATTGAAAAGTATACAAAATTAATAAACTTACTTCAAAATTTAAATGAATATCTATACCCAATCGTGGTGATGAATTTGAAGAAATCGTTTGCCAGTTTAAATGATAACCATTCAAATATAAAGATGGTTCATTGACATAAGATTCATTAATTTTCGAATTCGATTGTAGATTTGTAGGCTTCTCAGATTCTAATAACTGTGAAACTTCTGATGTAGTATTTTCATTTAGTTTTTTACTATTGTTTTGAACATCAGGAGATTCACTTTATGATTATTATTTATTTGAATTAAAGTTATTAAAAAAGAAAGGAATTATAAGTTCAGTTGTATATCACTAATTAAATAAAATACTGAATATAATATAATATAACATCCAGCTGACGAGTCCCGAACAGGGAGAAACGCGCGTCCTGGATCCCAGTGCTAGCCACCATCCATCTTTACTGAATATAATAATTGAACAAATTATAGCATGATAATAAAATAATGATATTTTGTTTTATAGATTGATATCTTAATGAATAGAAACTTGGATTATTAACGTTTCATGATTCAATGTAAGATATTTCTTCAGAGTAAAATAAAAAAATAAGCTAACTTATGTTAATTAAATTCGATGATTTATTTATTTACTTCAAAGAAGTGATTTACATTAAGCCAAGAAACATTAGAAACATAACCTTTTTTGTTTTTACTCATTAGACTATCATAAGAATTTTATAGTTGAATTCATGAGTCAATTAAAGCTAGATCACCATAGAAAACCTGGAAGCACTGGATGACCGTTTCGTCCAATTATGGGACTCCTCAGTAGTGTGCATCCACGATCCCGCTTCGCGAGATTCGAACTCAGGACCTATCAGTCTCGCGTGCGAGCTCTTAACCTCTAGACCACTGGGCCGGCATCCAACGGTGTCTAACTTCAACCGATCATAAAAATACCGCTTTTTAATATGAACGTTCTACTCAGTCATTAATTTATTTGTAACTGACAAGTCCACTCTTAGTATTGAAACTTACAGCATAGTTGTAATATAAAATTAAATCCTCCTTTTTAAAACTGAATTTTGTTGTATATAAATGAATTTAAGGTAAACCTTCTAATTCATTTCGTCATACAGATATCTTACACAAATACGAGATTACAAGATTTTCTAACTAGATGTATTTTCAAGAATATAAGCATCTTTTCAAGAAATCAATATGTAATATCTACGGATTCTAAATATTTGAAATTCAAGAGGATGAGCATATTGAAAGCATAGAAGATTATAGTAAGATGTTGATAGGATCTAGGGATTTAAAATTTCTTTTTATAATAGTTTTAGAATATGAAGATTGGTTCTTTACAGTTCTTATGATTTTTACGAATATTCAGTTGATGTATCAGTTAGTTACTCAAATGAGGTTAATGTAAAGAATTCAAATCTTTGTACAGACTCATTTCATTGGTTTCACTGGATTGGTTTTTCTAAAAAATTTAAAATCTAAAATGTGAATTATAATAGGATGTATCCGTGTGAAATCCACTTTAATACAATATTTGTTCATAAAACTCAATTAACATCCAAATAATCAACAATAATTAGATACCAATAATCAGCTCATTTAAATTATATAATATATCAATCTATTCTTTATTCTCATTAAAAATTTATAAAGAAGAAATCTAAGCCACTTAATGTCAACTTAGTAACTGAAAGAATAAGCACATGTCACGAGACCTGTAGGTCCTGGATCTGACTATAGATATAAAGTTATGGATGCACTCTGCAACGGAATCTCATACAAGGACAAGACTGTTTACCCACAACAACAATATTATAACGTACAACTACTTACTTTGTTTGATTTTTTAAAACTTTCTGACCAGTTATCGCTAACTCATCCATTATTGGTTCATGTGGCACCATTTGATTTAATAAGTCAGATAATTCTTGAGTTCTGTCCATCAAATAAGTGTTTTGGCATTTGATTCCAGTTATACATTCTTTTGAAGCATCATTGTTATTGCATTCCGATGAGATAATGCCTATTTATAAGACAAGTAAGTATATTATGAATTAAGTTAGTAAAGTGTGGTTGGAAGACAAATTTAAAAGTCAGAACTCGACACGTGAGTTACATTCATTTGATTTATATATTTTGATAGAGAGCAGACTAAATCTATAAACGATACCCAGTAGCTTATTAAATCTGTAACACATTATGCATTCAGTTATATTTGGATTCATTTAAACACTTTGAATTGATGAGGAAAATTTGCAGCTTAGGTGGATGATTTTTGTGGAGCTCAGTATTCCGACATAGATGGTTTAATTGCGAAGAACTCAATACCAACATCTTTACATTTTGTTCACAAAATTTAATTTAACTTCCTAAACTTCTAATAACTTCCATTATTGCATTATATTATTGATAAAAAAGATAACTGAATAGAAAACCGGTGAAATACAAATGACCAACCTTTTTCTATCTCAATAACTTTAGGGCATTTGATAAACTCAATTGGTTTATATATACCTTTTTCTTTCATTGTCATTGTTGTACTAGGAAATAATTGGGAAGAAGAAACAATATAAAAAAAAGCAGACACTATAACTTTTTGATAAAAATCCGTCTATTATATATAGTAAATGGAAGCAAATATTAAAATTATAAGGAAAGTATACTAACGGCGTTATAAAATTGTTTATCTGTCCATCTTTCTCTCTCAGTGGTTAAAATTTGTTTGGAGAAGACTCTTAATTTATGTTACGTGTTGGTTTGCAACTGTCAAGAAAGTATACCTCTAACCTTGAGAAAGCTAATACTGCCTAGGGGATTCGAACTCACGTTGTCCAACTTCACACTCTGAGACTTTACTACTGAGTTTTTGAGAAGCAGTTGGCCTTCTGTAAGATTGAGATGTACACAAGTGATTGATCATGGAATGGTGATCGCTATCATAGTTTTCTTGTCCTTTAGATGCTTATTGAGATCTATCGATCACGTTATTCGGTGAACAATATTCTAAGTAACTCGTTATCTTGTACCCTGTGTTGAGATACCTGGTAGTTAAAGGTAGTCTACAGGAAGTTCATCTTGGACTGGAACTTCTTAGAAATGGACTGCCATTCCCATCTTTAAGGACAAGTGATTTCTGCGAATACTTGACCATGGATTGTTAAATATGCACAATGTAGAATGGATCAATCATTAGTTATTTGTTCCATAAATGTGTAGCTATTAGAATTTCTCTCATTTACTCATATCCTTTTTGAGGATTTAGGAAGTTTCCTTCATATTGTTTTTCATTTCCTTTGTTCCTTTAGCTTCAGAATTCGAGTATTGTATATTACAGCTGTTGTTGCTAGTCTTTCAACTCAAAACATAAGATACTATAGGAATTCCTGTTATTTAATATACATTGAGTATTTTGATAGGTTTCTATACGTATACACTTGGTGATAAATCAGTGACCAGCTACAAATAAATACAGTGGGCATTGAAAAACACGTTTTGTATGAAATCTAATGATAACACTAAGGCATACAGAGCATCATCAATGAACAAGGAGGATCTGATGCAGAAGTAAAGGCAAGGACTAACAAAGTAAGGACAGTATTCCTACAGTTGAAGAACATGTGGAACTCGAAACATTTGTCAGTCAACACCAAGGTTGGAACCTTCAATACGAACATCAGGACAGTTCTACTCTATGCAGCTGAAACCTGAAGAACTACCACATTCATCGTCAAAAGAGTACAGGTATTCATAAATAATTATCTACACAAGATATTCTATGTTCATTGACTGGATACCATTAGTAACAGTCTACTGTGGGAGAGAACGAGCTCACTTCCAACTGAGGAGGAAATTAGTAGAGGGCACTAGAGCTGAATAGGAAATACATTATGGAAACCATCAAATTTCATCACGAGGCAAACCACAACTCATAATCCTGAAGGGGAACGGAGAAGAGGAAGACCAAAGAATGCACTGCGTCGGGAATTAGAAGCAGTCATCAAAAGGATGAATAGCAACTAGGAAGAACTGTAAAGCATTGTCCAGAACAGAGTCGGATGGAGAATGCTGTTGTCCAGCCTATGCTCCTCCACGAGGGCTAATGGGCCTAAGTAGGTAAGTATTACAGAGTAAATTACTTACCCCTTAGTTGGAAGTTACTACAGAGTGTTTGAAATGCAGATTCTCTCATCATTAAAACACCTATTTTCATAGATAAGATGACTTGATATTTCACTGAAATTATCTGATTTCAAGGAAGTAATGGGTGATTTTTTCACATAATTTTACGAATTTCAAGAAAATTAAACAACAAGTCTTATTTTCTTATTGTTGTAAACAAACCTAAACACTTCACTTCTACCCGAAGTTTGTGCTGATGATGTCGTTCAGAAGGACGATGAAAGCTCCACTTCCAAACCATCCAGCTCAGAGAGCAAAACTCCATCAAAAACAAACCTAAACAGTAATTAAAGTTATAATTTTAAGTTGAAGAACATAAACAATATATCCAGATATCAAATCTGCTGATAAATATATTGCACAAACATTTATACTCATACCACAAATCGCTAGATTCAGCATTTCTAATATATTCTGGTTGATTCCAAAATTCGCTCATATATCTTCCTAATTAAAGATAGAAAGAAGAATTGGGATTATATTTAACAAAGGAATCCTATTGTAAATATGATGGAAATTTGTCAATATTCATTTAAGTGATCGTAAGCGTAACTCGTATGAATCAAATCCTTTTATGTGAAGAAATTATTAGAAAAACTATAGACAATGGAATGCGAAAACGTATTCTGATCAAGCGTATAAGTGCTGGGACATTAGATATTATTATAACACTGATATAACGTTTAGTTTCCCAGGACGAATGATAGAGTTTTCATAACGATATAATTGTCATGTTATAGTAACAGACAAGTAGACAGTTTGAAAAGGCATAAAATAACAATTAAGTCAAAAACTAGACAAAACACACTGGAGCAGTGAATTAGTGCTATGCAAGGATGAAACGTTGGACGTATGGCTTTCTCACGGAGAAGTCGAACTTGAATTGACGAATTTCCAACGCCTCAGCTGTGCAATAATTTTGGGGTTCGACGTTTCTCGGATTTATTTCTTTTTACTGTATAGGTCATCTAAAACGATGATTTCTATGGAGCACGGTCTTCAGAATTGAAAAGAAAAATTTTTTGTTTGAATTTTTTAAATTTTTATTGAGTGACACAATTGGTCACTTTAATTATACACAATTGTCTATCCTCATTAATTAACCTGTCACACCTTACTATTATCGGACGTATTCTTCAATAAGTTATAAACAACCACGTATAAGTTATTAAAGTAGTCAGTTAACTACTCTAATGGTTAGCAATCAATAATGATGTTTAACAGTTAAATTGTTTCAATGATTGGGTTGACGAAATTTCTATTTATTCTTCGTACTATCTAACCACTGATCAAAAACGTTCTACATAAATTCTATCACAATCCTCAATATTCTACATCAGATTTTTTGACAGTTGAGACATTAATGCGATTAGTTTATAAATATAACACATTCCTATGTAACAAAAAAGAAAAATATAATGGGAGAGAATATTTCAAAAAGTATGTATGGTCATCTTGTTACACTTCCCGACTGCAAATAAGAAAATTTACCAAAACAAAGTAATAATATAAGATGATTAGGATGTATTATATACCTAAACAGAAAACCCAGAACAGTAACAGTTAAGCATTCGACGATGTAAAGAAAATGTATGATGAACATGGTATAGGTTCAAGTTTAATATAAATCACTTTAAGTAACACATCCAGCAAATATATTCTGTGCAAGTCCAAAACTTCATCTATCAACTTAATATCTTTCTCGAGAGTCCTTTCCAGCGACTCACTCAGTTGTCCCACCAGACATAAAAAGATACTTAGGAGACATATTCGTTTAATGAAAAACACTACAGACTTATTGCATCACTAATTTTGAATTTGTATCTTATAGTTTTAGATATGAACAGAGAGGATTCCTTATGCAGGCTATTCGTTTATTCAAATATCATAATGACAACATAGACTAAATGAGTTAATAAACTCTTCTTAAACATTTCAGTTTGATATTTTTCTTTTGACTGTCTTCAAAAAATTTTCATCGAAACATTGCTATGTGTCAGTCCAACTTTTATCATGATGATGTCTTGAGACACAAGAGCTGCAGAAGAAGTAACAGTAACAAAAACGCTCTGATTATGTCATTTATCATCATCAACAACGTACAGCATGATACAGGTATTTGTTGACTCAAGTTTCAGATCATGAGTAGGTAAAGGTAAGCACTACCATTTTTATATTTTAAAATAGCTTTTTGTCATGAACTGATGCTAGTTGGAGAATAAGTGAAAACCAGCAAACATTGAACAAATACTCTAACCTAACTTGATATTCAGGTATGCATACCCATGACTCCATATGAAAGTGGATTTTTAATTTTGAAGTTCTGCGGTGAACATGATTTTTTAAACTATTATAATATTTTCAACTTCATTTATTATGAAAGTTACAGCGGTTACCATCTTATGTTTATTTTGAATGGTTAATAGTTTAACTCACTTCCTTTTCCATTATTGACCAGTGGAATTAGACGATCTATTTTCTCTCTAGTTAGTTGTATTTCATAAAAATTTTCTCCAGAATTCATTATTAAATCATTAGATTTTCTTTTCATTAAATCTATGAAAAAATAAAAAATAAGCCCAATTGAATAATTGTAAGCAAAGATGGATAGTGGCTAGCAGTGGAATCGAGGACGCGCGTTTCGTCCTATTTGGGACTCGTCAGCTGGATGTGCCTGCATCTCAGAGTTGATGTTCACCCTGGGACTCGAATCCAGTACCTTTTTGCTTCAAACGCCATCGCGTTATCCACTCAGCTACTGAGTCCTGATAGCCAATAATCCATTTTTGCTTGTGGATTATATGAAGGTTATTTAACTATAATTTTAACGGGCTATAGCCCGCTAAGATAATAAACGAAGGAATATTATGAATTTACTATTAAAACCTCAACTAACAGTTTCAAAATTACTATTCTACTTATTTCCTCATTACTGGAACTGCTTCTCAATTGGTGTTTTAATCGTGAATTGGTTATTACATAATTATATACTACAGAAATATATTGTGGTTATTGCTTGATCATCAATGTAGATTATTTAGAGAAAACTTGGAGAAAAACCTCTTTAGTATCCAGTATTGAGAAAGTATCAAAATACTTGTTAAAAACATAGTTATATATTCCTTCTCTTTGTGAATAACTTACACAAAGAAAATGACTGAATCACTGTGTCTCTCATAATTCATTCAATTTAAGTGAAAATACACTACAAATCTCTAAGACTATATAAATGAAAGGAACTCAAAGTTCAGTGTAGAAAACTAGCTTGGGAAATGATTATCTACGATCCTGAAATCTTCAATTTCGTCAACAAAAATATCACTAGGAAAATTTTAATGAATGAGGATTAGGATCCTCTCCTATTTGAAAGGATCCTGAAATATTATTTAATACAATGTAACCAACCGTGATTACGATAATACGGAGTTCAGTGACTTGAAAATGAACTAATCAATCAACTAAGTGAATCATCTAAGCCATTAAGGAACTTAATAACAGTTATTTGTCTCGGTAAGAAGAAATATTTTCATGCGATTTAATTCATTTAACTATATTAATATAGGAAGCTTGTGGGAACTGTTGAATTTCGTAGTTTACATTGCTAACTTAATTAAGTCAGACGACCACTAAAAGTCAAAAAGTACCAAGTAACACAATAGCGACTAATTTTGAGAGTTCATTGCCGGAGTTTGAGTGAGAAACGGTGGATACGCGCTGCTAACTAGTCTCTCACTACGATGAAGCAGCTGTTAAGTGCTTGTCGGTTTTCTATAATTATTTAAAAAGGCTACGTAAACTACAATATTTCATTTGATAGTATGGTTAATAAACGATAAGGTAAACGTTTTGGGGGTTTTGATCACTATATTGTACATAGATTTTATAAACGTATCAATAACTAATACAAATGCATATATGATATTATGTACATTATCAACTACTGAGTTAAATAAATGGTTTCTGTACTAGATAGTTTTTGCTGCATTAATTTCTGTTGTCCAATTTTTAATTTCCAATTCTCCAACGATGCAGTATCACCATTTGAATGTAAATTATTTGTCTCTGAGTTAAATAATTTCTTGTTACTTTTCTCATTTGATGGATAATTTGATATTGTACTATGGTTAACTGTTAAATGGGAACCGTTGGAGGGGTGTGATCCAGGACTTGTTTGCTCTGGAATACATGATAATGCAACAGGTAAGTTGAGATTTTGCATTTCCACCATGGTAGTTTGAAGCTGTAATTGGATTTCTCTTGGAACCATCTATAAGCAATAATTATATCTATTATTTATTTGCTCAATGACAGTTTCAGAATGTAATGTTACTTAACAAATGGATATTCCAATGATATGGAGAAAATACTGAACTATCGAATGTATGAAAATAAATGTAGTTTCTATCACAAAATAACATTATCTAGAGAACCCTTGAAAATTATGGCTCACTGGATATAGTTTTCCTCATATTTTTATGACTCTTAGCAATGCACATTTACGACTCAATACGCCATCTAATCGGTAATTTTTTGGTCTAGAAGTAAGTGTGATACTTTCTGGACATTGCGTCTAAACCTAATGATCAAGATCTACAAATTTAGTTGATTGTTATCAGATCTCGGTTCTTGTCAAAAATCAATAATTATTTACTGACTATTTACTGACTCCCATTTTGGTCGTCTCTTCCTACGGAAACTTCAGAAAGTAAATATCATTTCTAGTCATAATTGAGAATAAAATTGTTGTTTAATTTGGTGTTTTTTTATAGATATATTTATTTTGAAGATGATTTTCATTAAAATGTAGAATTAATAAGAGTTTGCTAGCTCAATGTTGAATGGAGTAGTTATGCACATTGACTACAAATCTCAAACAATGGTCCTTAAGCTGACGTCATTTTTCCTCAGAAACTATCTTAAAAACTGTATAAGTTCCATCAAAACAACTGGGTCAAATTAATTATCAAAAAGATAAATCTTACAACAGCATCCCATCTACAAATCTCTACAGTGCATTTATCAAAGAACAGAAAGATCACTCAGACAAGTTGAACGAGAAACCACGTTATCCACTATTCTAGGGAAGATGAACGGTAAAGGTAATTTCTACCACTACAAATGATTTTTAGTTATTTCACAATGTGAATAACTCGGGCGATGAATCTGACTGAAGCGGCATGTTATGCAACCTAAAATATCTGGAGACCTGTGAGTTTTATCATGCTTACAGGAGCACCTGGCAGATGAATATCTACAAACACAAATTGATATCGGAAAGGATAATATCCCAGCATATCCAAGTAAAAATTTGAAGACGGTGATATGATTTTAAAACTCTTACTTCAAAACACAAGTTCTTACATTCCAACTGATATCCCCACGGGTTAAGGCAGTTTGATAAAATATAACAGGATCACCCAGAATACTATGTTTTAAAAACGTTCCTTCCGGACTAAAACGTGGACCCAGACCAGCTGAATGCCAATTAATATTTGATGGTCTTCTGAAAGAAAGTCTTTTGTTGTTATATGATATTGAAGTGATTTGTTCTGCAAGCTGAGAATCTTCCGAAGCTTTTCTCAAAACTGCAACACTTGCAGATGTATTGTGGAAAAAATAGGTGATAAAATGAAAAGTTAGCTAGAAACCAATATCGATAGAACAAATGCATGTGCAGTCTTCATTATAACATTATTGGTAAAGTTCATTTACTTACTAAATTATATTCATTCACCCGCTCGCTTTGATGTATACTGATCATATCTTTTGAACTGAACTTTTGAAATTATTTTTCTGAACAAACTTCGTCCGAACTTTTGATTTTCCGATGTCGTCAATGAATATTGAAATATAGGTTACTTAGTCTTGAATTCCACCGACGTCCGATCACCACTTTGTAGTAGAGAGTTTATAAGCTTGTCATTTAATTCGTATACGTTTCGACTAAGTAGCCGTTACTTCGATAAACACTTACGAAATGAGGTAATCAAAAGTTGGAACGAAGTTTGTTAAGAAAAATAATTTCAAACGTTCATTTCAAACTATATGATCAGTACACAGAAAAGCGAATAAGTCAGTTGATATAATTTAAAAACCAAGTATGTTTTAGTATGCTAATGTCATTGAGAGTTTAGGCAATAAATGTTTAACAGGATAAGAGAAGTAGATGTATAGTTTGACCAATACATATATTCATATATACTCATTTACAAAAGTCTTAAAATATTCGTAGAAACATAAGCAAAGTAATAATAATACTGTTAGTCAATCGGGTGAGCGCAGGGGTTTAAATTATTTGAACATTGAAAACGTGTTTGTAGGCAAGGTTAGTAAACGGTCGAAAGTAACTTACAAAGCAAGGAAAGGGTTGCTAAGACCATGGTAAACTAAAGGACGGGATATATTGCAGCTGTACATAAAAACCAAGGTTAAAAGGATGGTTTCCCAAAATCCTACTTTACACGAGTTTTTATCCAGCTCCCCTTAAAACCAGTTTTTCCGACTTTATGAAAAATTGTAAATTGTTTCTGGTGCAAACAAACGACAAGAATTGATCAAATCTTCAACGACAGAGTTATGGACTGATTTTCTTCCACCTTTCAATTACAACAGAATAGGTAGTTTGTGGGGATTGTAAGGCCTTCATAGTTTCATTCACTAAATGATCTTGGCTAGATCACAATCGAAAACTTGGAAACACTCAATAGTACTAAAGTCCCATATTGGGATGCACTGACCGTCCAGCGCTTGGAGACTGTCTTCTAGGTGGTCTAGCTAAAGTCCCTTCGTGATTTAATTTATGAAAATAATAGAATAATTAAATGACTTGATTGATACAACGACTGAATAAACTAGCTATAATGTTTGGTGAGAATACGTAGTTGCGTTAATTGGAGTGTACAGTGTAAGAGCTTCCGTTTCATTATCTATTTCTGGTACTTAGTTAATCTGGTAACAGGTGTTGTATGTCACTCGTTAACTAGTGACCCACGTTTCTTTTGGTTATTTACTCTATTTCACTATACAATTATTTTTTACAGTTATAAAGTGCGTCACAAGTAAATTATAATCTTTTAAACTTGTTTAAACCTAATAAAAGGTTTTTCACAACATTGAATCAAAACTAATGAACGATTCAGTTCAAGATTTTCTCATGAACTTGGAGGATCGCCAAAATTCTCCCAACATAAACTGAAAGAGTGAAACACAGAATGATATTTGCTTACTTGCGCATAGGTTTAGGTCTGTCTTTCTCCGGGATAGTTTTCCTAACCACAACATGTTTCAGTTTTTGTATTGAATTTAATCCATCAGAGAGGTCTTGTGATAAATGTTTAGTTTCAAATTGTTTCAGCCTCTAGAATGACAATAGTAAAATCGTAATGGCAACAAGAACGTGCACATATATAAAATACACATTGAATCACTGTCATCACTATTTAAAATTTATCTATGATTATTGAGCATTTATTGGGTGTAAATCTCATCTACTCAATACAAGCAGGGATTTACCAAACCTAGTGATGAAAAATACTGTGGTTAACAGAAAGAGTGAAATTTCAAAAGAGATTTCTGGGTACAACTCAATAAGATGTGTAATCTTTGCAGAAATATTCGATGTGTTTGCTTTTCAGTGGTTCATCTTAATCCATGCTGACAAGTGACTTAATCAGTGATGAAGTAACATCCGAATAAAATCATTGTGATAGGAAGCATCTCTCTATACATCTGTAATCTGTCAGCCCTAAATCTATATATTTCAATTCATCTATTAATTAACATATTTAAACATCAACAACAACCCGATTCACCTTGATTTTTTTTATTACCTCCTGAATCAGTTATCACCATTCTAATTAAACTGTTAGAATTATTTTATCATTACCCGATATCTTACCATATGATCAGCACTGATTTTATTGTTATTGTGAAACATGTAATATTGGTATAACTGCCTAGTACAGGTGATTTGATTTTTAGTTTATATAATGGACAAATGTTAACTAGGTAACCATTGTCAACTGTGGAGCGCTAGACTACTATTTGTTCTAGTACAGGACTCACTTAAAAGAGATCAAACCCAGGACCTTTAGGTATTATGAGGGGAAATCAATTTTTAGACTGTTGAGTGGGCATTTGTTGTTTCTAGTTTCTAATTGCGGCCGTTTTGTGATATTAGTATAAATCCATGGTTAAAAACCTAATCGAAGAAAAGTTACCTTCGTTTTACTCTTCATTCTTGGAATGTCTGAACGGGAATTTTCGCTTTGTTAGGGAGAAATTTCTATTTAGTATTGATTTCCTGGACTAGAGGCAGAAGTTATAACAACTTTTCTGCTTAGATATCTTTAACTCCAAATAAATATGTTTTAACATTATAGTAATAATAGATGCTATCAACTGATTCGTTCTTATCCACCATGTCATCATGATCAATCAATTGTAATTAAATCAGGTAACCAGGTGACTTTATTTCGTGCTTCTCAAAGAAGTGTTTTTAGAAGCGTACCAAGTCTGACCTTGATTTATCCATCTTATATAATTACATCCACAGGGGTAGTAAATACACATGTTTTTTGAGACCAGTTGACCTCTATTTCGTATACGCATTTTCACAGTACAAGAAGGAATATCTTCAACGGTGATATTTGAACACTAAGATAAGAAAAATATTTATTGCCTGGAACGATTCAATTTTGCCCAAAATGTTTGGTGTCGATTCCTTTAGGGACTATGAATCTCAACATCATGATGAAATAAGGATTCATTGCTAGCTGTTTGTAATTAGTATGTCTGTGTTAATAATCACTTCAAAACAGATAACTATTTATAAGTTTCGCTCGGCCGTGATACAAAGTTTAGTTAGTAAAATAAATATAGATTTAAATATGCCTATTCTTTGCTGGTTTTCTCTAAAAGTGGCTTACTTCTTGTATGAGTTCTTCAGTAATTCTAAGTTGTTCAATTGAGTTATCATATATTATGTGGGGTCTGTTTGATACATTAGCTTGCTCATTTGCCAGGGAATCAAGATCTAATTGTAGTTTATCACTGGAAACATCACTTTTGATTTTAACACCTTTAGAGCGATTAGCTACAAATCATCAAAAGAAACTAACATTTGAAAACACTTCTGAACACAACTTTAGACAGAGATAAACAGTTGACAGTATTACGAAATATAGGACTTATCCAAAAACTTGTTTCTAAATTTACTGTAGTATTGATGGCTGGACGAGTAGACTGAGAAATATGGATAGCCAGCCAGTCTTTCAAAGGTCGATTGCCTTACCACATTTAAAATTACTACAAAGATTTTGCCATATGGCTTACTTCTAAATGAACTCAAGCACTTCATTTTATGGTATGCGCACAAGAAAATGAACAAAACGATTAAATTGTAGATCACACAAGCAAAATCTTCTCATTACTTGAAGCCTAACATCAAATTAACTGAATAGTTCTTTATTCAAGAATCCATAGACTTAGAATATCAGTGAAGCATTCGGCGTATTATTTTAAGTATTGATACGTGTAAACAATAGTAGATGTGAGTCAGGCCAGTAAGTTACATAATCCTTAGATTGAAAAGCACTGGACCCCTTTCACAAGTAAGGTAATGAGTTCTATTTGTATATACTTTCAATGCCGAGGTCAGTTCAAAGTATTAATTAATAAGTAAATGATCGAAGATCAAATGAACATGACATCCAACAGAACTGCAGATCCACGTGAAAGAACGAAGAATACTAGGGAGAACCACTGATTGTCAGAATTATTTGAGGAAACTTAACTTTCACCCTGGAAGCGCAGCCCTCCAATTGATGGGTATAAAGGTTATTTATATGTTGACATGAAACGCTCAAAGCCGCAAGTGCCAGAATAAAATCTATTATCTAAAATACACTTGTTATTTCAGATAAGTCCTAATTCTAGTTTATATCAGTTACTAATAGAATGAGATTTTACAAAATATCTTATCTGAGCTATAAAACTCAAAAAACAAGTATGAAGCCTTCATATAATAAAACTCGGAGTTTAGTATAAGACAAGTAACTAAACAGAATGGACTTTCGAGTCAGGTTTATGTAGTGGCAAATGGGCACACATTTTCAGCGTTTTTGTTTTTATTTTTGAACTTTCCCTTTATTTACAGTTAGGGATTAATATAAAAGAACAGTTGCTGACACATAATGATTGAATAGATAAATTGTAAACGGTTTATTCCATTGTAACAGTTGGATATTAAAGTCCCAAAAATAGTCTGATTGTGAAAGCCGAAGCCGCAATAATTCAACCTGATTTTTTGTTTTCATACATGGAGCCTTAGACCGCTAAAGTGACACGATGTAGTAGGAAGTTAACTAAACTAGAGCAGCTACATATCTAACGTTTGATTAAACAGGAAGAACTTCATTTTTGTAACTTATATGTTGTGAGTTACTTTTACCCGTTCAAAAAAGTGGGAATATTTGGATATGAGATAAGTAATATTCGCAAACCACTCAGTTTATCGAGCACTATATGTCCCTTAAAGTTATACAGATGTTTACTCCATCATGTGAGAAAATATGAAGTAGTAATCACTAAATGAAATTCAAAAACTAATATATTCGCCCGACATAAATAGCCTCAGAAGCAGTGCAACATAATAGATTACGTACCATAGAAGTCTGACAGGAAGACTTGATAAAGGCATTAAGATCTTCAGATACAAAAAATCCAACAAAACTGGACGAACTATATTTATAGTTACCGAGAAAACATGAAGTATACGTAGCTGGCAACGGTAAGAACAATATTCAGAATTCAACTCAATCAATCTACTTCACAACTGAACTTACTGTCTTTTATATCGATACCCTCAATTTACCATTAAATCTCCAATGTCTTCAGACGGTGGAAACATCAAAATATATAGACAAGCAGTAGAATATGGCCTAAAAATCTTGTTCTGTGAAACGTTACTTAGTCAAGCTAGGAAAGTTGAGCGGCTTTATTAATTTACAATAATTTACAGTTGATTTACGGTACCGGAAACTGCAGCACCTAAAATAACACTACTCCTAGTCCGAATATGGTCCATTCCGATATAATGAGGGAAGCACCTTCGATCTTGGCAACACCGCTTAGCGTGATGTTCCCACATTCGCTAAGCCTAGGCACATTACCGGGAATTTGGAAGCTGGTTCACATCACAGCAATTTTAAAAGAACGTCGACGCACTGAACCATCAAGCTACCGACCAGTAGCACTTCTCTCAATACCCTCAAAAATTATGGAGTCTCTGATATGAGACGGTATACGCGACTATATATTAACCATAAACTTCCTTTTATTTCAACATCACGGTTTCAGAAAAGGTCACTTTTATATAACCAACGTGCTGACTGCGGTGGATAGATAGACAACCATCCTTGGTCGCAAGGGGAAGGTTGAAGTCACATACCTTGACTTCTCAAAAGATTTTGATAGGGCCAACTACATATGTCTTATCAATAATGTCAAACGACTAGGTATCAAATCACCTATGACTGATTGACTCACTTCATATCTAAAAAACGACATTTTAAGGTCAGAGTTAACTTCATTTTCTCTCAGGCCACGGGATGTCCTAGTGGGGTTCAGTACTAGGACCTCTTCTTTTCTTGATTTACATAAACGATTTTCTACAATAGGTATCATCTGACTTATTAATTTTTGCTGATGATGTGAAAATCTGGAGAGAAGTTCGTAACCAAGAGGATATACTAGAACTTCAGGAGGATCTGATTCGACTTCAAAGTGTGGCAGATAAAAACGGACTCATTTTGACACTTCAAAGCGTAAAGTAGTCCATCTGAGACATGTTACAGACTATAGTTGCAACTTAGTCAACTCCTCTCTAGAAGCATCCCAAGATGAAAAAGATCTAGGGGCATTGGTACCCTATGATTTAAAGTCCTACGCTAACTGCGACAAAAATGTGTGTCCGAGCAAACCTTGCACTGGTAACACTGAAGTGCATCTTCGGCCAGTTTGACGGAAGAACTTTCAACGCAGTCCTCAACATTTTTATTCGTCCCCATTCAGAGTACGGAAATATAGTATTTCCTCCCTCACTCCAAAAGTATAAGGACACTCAGGAACATATCCAACGGCGAGCCACAAAATCAGTTCGGGGAATCAAATTCAAGTCTTATGAAGAATGCCCCTAATCACTGAATCATCACCCATTAGAGTACAGGTGTCTTAGACGTTACTTTCTAATGGCCTACAGCATTATAAATACTTCTGCACATCCCCTTAAACACCTACTTAAGCTTAGTCCCAACACAAACCTTATGGGTAACAGCCAGGGACTGGAGAAACAACACAGCAGAACGGACTGTAGACACAACTTCTACTCCTTAAGAGTAGTTAAATGCTGTAATTCTCTGTTCGCTGAACTAGTCCAAGTAACTTCCCAGGAGGCTTTTCAGAGAAAGCTTCACATATTCTTAAGGACTTAGGATAGTATCGTACTATGATTTGCCTTTTCTTTATTTTCCCCCGTTTATCGATAATATACCTAGGTTCCTGCATAGAGGTGTCGATGATCCACTACTACTAGGCACGGAGGCGCGCTGCGCGAAAACTTCTATTCCGTCCAAAACCACTTGAAGTTAAAACTTGTGCTGTGATCAGTGCCACCTTTTACTAGACCGATAACCCATGACAGTGAACGAAATCAAACAAACTTTGTAAATCCATATAAACAGTTAATGGAGTGTATTTAACTGTAAAACGTCTAACACTGATTTTAAACCAATAACATAACAAACGTTTTTAGAAACAAATTTGTCGGAAAATATGCTGAATTAAAAGACCAGAGTACAAAAGATTTAAAAACTACATATATGTTAACTGTAATATGCATATATATAGAAAAAAACTTTATGACGAATATCTAAGAAGTTTGTGGTGTATATACACATTGAAAATGTGAATACCCATCTTGAAGTCCATTTGTACCCTGTATGGAGCAACGTTGTAGAAAATATCACAAGCAAATGGAGGAAAAACAACTAACATGACCCTTATTCCGGTCTGCGATAAACTAAGTTGATGTGATAACGCTGAGTATAATTCCACCCACTAACCTTTACTCATGAGTTTCAGATTCTTGTCAAAATGTTATTATGGTTACAATGTTGTTTTGCCTATTTTAAACAAATGTACTGAAAACGAAGCCCTATGAATCCCGTTAGCTTACTGTAATATATAGACAGCAGTTTTTGTGATCATCAAATTAAAGACCACATTTTTTATTTGTAACACTTTACAGGAAACCATATTTATTTTCAATATTCATTGCTTATCTGCCAATTTCGAACAGTTATTATTGAATAAACTAACTAATATAAATGCCCTGGTTGGTTTTCAAATGAATTTTATCTCAATTGTCTCTTCTTCTTTATTGACCAAGGCCTGTGATTGGCGATTATAATAGTGTTATGATATCCTTCTAAAGTGTTTTTTCACTACGTGAGAATAATGGCCTGGATTAGTATTCAGTGACACTAGTGGGATAATATTTACCCTCACGCAGTCAATACCACCGATGAACATGAACATTTTTCAGTCGAGTGTACTTCATATTCAATGGTTATGCCGAAAAGAGCTGTCAACTAACATTCATTGCATAACGGTTGTTTCATTTTGTTGTTAAGTATATCATTTTGTTGTGGGTTTGTTTGGCTATCTTTTCCAATGCATATAGAATCTCATCGATACTTCTTTCACTAAAATGTTGAGGATTACATTGTAGCTGTAAATAATTCCCCAAAATCAATAGCCTTCTAAGTGTTCGACATTGGATACTGGCCACATCGTTTTAAGTGGACTTGTTTAACTGAAGGCTTTCGGTCATGCATCCGTACCAGATCACGTTTCGACTCAGCGTGGGAAACAGCTCCTACGTTCACTAGCCAGCTTAGACCAAACGCTTCTCGATATATTGATAACGTATCAAATATATACCTCTTCTCGTCTGACTTCTGATTTCCATTGGTCGGGGAAGAGCTTCGCATATAGAAGGTGCTACTGGTAACAGGTTGTAAAATCAGAATACTAGTCGTATCTTCAGTGGTGAGCCCGACGTGATCTGGTACACTAAGCCAATAAACTGTGAGTCTGTTCCTTTTTGGAATATTATTATTCATTGTTATTCTTTATTTGATTTTTATATATTGTGACATACCTTTTTTCTCAAGTTTTTCCGGATATATTTTAATTAAATATTTTACGTTCCATATATTACTATGACGGAACAGTCACCTAAAGTGTTTAAGTTAAGGACTACCCCCCCCCGTCATCGATTCAATTAACTCCCTTCTGGCCTGATAATATCGAGTCCTGGTTCTGCTACGCAGAAGCCGACTTTAACGGCCACGGCATTACAGACTCACGCTCACGATTCCTTGCTGTAGTTAAGGCGTTACCACGCGAATTCAACAGGTATGTAACACCTAGTATGTTTACTAGTGATCTTTCGGAACCTTAAGAAACGTTAAAACGATTTATTCTGAAACGCGGAGATCTAATCGATCGACACTGGTTAGATCAGCTACTTAACAATATCGACCTGCAACATGATTCCGCGACGGACATGTTGTTAAGGATGAGCGAAGTCATAGGTCAACGAACGTTCGACGATGGCCTATTTAAACGGCTCTTCTTATCGAAACTCCCGAAACAGGTTCAGGCAGCTCTCGTCTCGTTTCAAAACAACGCCGTAGACGAACTAGCCACATCTGCCGATCGAATATTAGAAATAACGAAATCGACTAGCGGTGAGGTTTTTTCCGTCAAGGAAAAACCTCAACCGACCCCGACTGACATAGCCGAACTATGTCTAGGAGCATTGGTACCCTATGATTTAAAGTCCTACGCTAACTGCGACAAAAATGTGTGTCCGAGCAAACCTTGCACTGGTAACACTGAAGTGCATCTTCGGCCAGTTTGACGGAAGAACTTTCAACGCAGTCCTCAACATTTTTATTCGTCCCCATTCAGAGTACGGAAATATAGTATTTCCTCCCTCACTCCTAAAGTATAAGGACACTCAGGAACATATCCAACGGCGAGCCACAAAATCAGTTCGGGGAATCAAATTCAAGTCTTATGAAGAATGCCCCTAATCACTGAATCATCACCCATTAGAGTACAGGTGTCTTAGACGTTACTTTCTAATGGCCTACAGCATTATAAATACTTCTGCACATCCCCTTAAACACCTACTTAAGCTTAGTCCCAACACAAACCTTATGGGTAACAGCCAGGGACTGGAGAAACAACACAGCAGAACGGACTGTAGACACAACTTCTACTCCTTAAGAGTAGTTAAATGCTGTAATTCTCTGTTCGCTGAACTAGTCCAAGTAACTTCCCAGGAGGCTTTTCAGAGAAAGCTTCACATATTCTTAAGGACTTAGGATAGTATCGTACTATGATTTGCCTTTTCTTTATTTTCCCCCGTTTATCGATAATATACCTAGGTTCCTGCATAGAGGTGTCGATGATCCACTACTACTAGGCACGGAGGCGCGCTGCGCGAAAACTTCTATTCCGTCCAAAACCACTTGAAGTTAAAACTTGTGCTGTGATCAGTGCCACCTTTTACTAGACCGATAACCCATGACAGTGAACGAAATCAAACAAACTTTGTAAATCCATATAAACAGTTAATGGAGTGTATTTAACTGTAAAACGTCTAACACTGATTTTAAACCAATAACATAACAAACGTTTTTAGAAACAAATTTGTCGGAAAATATGCTGAATTAAAAGACCAGGGTACAAAAGATTTAAAAACTACATATATGTTAACTGTAATATGCATATATATAGAAAAAAACTTTATGACGAATATCTAAGAAGTTTGTGGTGTATATACACATTGAAAATGTGAATACCCATCTTGAAGTCCATTTGTACCCTGTATGGAGCAACGTTGTAGAAAATATCACAAGCAAATGGAGGAAAAACAACTAACATGACCCTTATTCCGGTCTGCGATAAACTAAGTTGATGTGATAACGCTGAGTATAATTCCACCCACTAACCTTTACTCATGAGTTTCAGATTCTTGTCAAAATGTTATTATGGTTACAATGTTGTTTTGCCTATTTTAAACAAATGTACTGAAAACGAAGCCCTATGAATCCCGTTAGCTTACTGTAATATATAGACAGCAGTTTTTGTGATCATCAAATTAAAGACCACATTTTTTATTTGTAACACTTTACAGGAAACCATATTTATTTTCAATATTCATTGCTTATCTGCCAATTTCGAACAGTTATTATTGAATAAACTAACTAATATAAATGCCCTGGTTGGTTTTCAAATGAATTTTATCTCAATTGTCTCTTCTTCTTTATTGACCAAGGCCTGTGATTGGCGATTATAATAGTGTTATGATATCCTTCTAAAGTGTTTTTTCACTACGTGAGAATAATGGCCTGGATTAGTATTCAGTGACACTAGTGGGATAATATTTACCCTCACGCAGTCAATACCACCGATGAACATGAACATTTTTCAGTCGAGTGTACTTCATATTCAATGGTTATGCCGAAAAGAGCTGTCAACTAACATTCATTGCATAACGGTTGTTTCATTTTGTTGTTAAGTATATCATTTTGTTGTGGGTTTGTTTGGCTATCTTTTCCAATGCATATAGAATCTCATCGATACTTCTTTCACTAAAATGTTGAGGATTACATTGTAGCTGTAAATAATTCCCCAAAATCAATAGCCTTCTAAGTGTTCGACATTGGATACTGGCCACATCGTTTTAAGTGGACTTGTTTAACTGAAGGCTTTCGGTCATGCATCCGTACCAGATCACGTTTCGACTCAGCGTGGGAAACAGCTCCTACGTTCACTAGCCAGCTTAGACCAAACGCTTCTCGATATATTGATAACGTATCAAATATATACCTCTTCTCGTCTGACTTCTGATTTCCATTGGTCGGGGAAGAGCTTCGCATATAGAAGGTGCTACTGGTAACAGGTTGTAAAATCAGAATACTAGTCCTATCTTCATAGGCAAGAATATCACCGAGATTCAAGAACAGAGGAACAAATGGGTAGAATACTTCGAGGAACTCTTCAATAGAACAGCTACTTTGAATCCACCGTACATCGAAGCAGCACACACAGACCGTACTCTCAATGTCACTCCACCAACGACCGAAGAAATTAGGATGGCCACCACACAAATCAAGAGTGGGAAAGCACCAGATCTTTACTGTATACCAGTTGTAGCACTGAAGTCACACATAGAAATAACTGCAAGTATGCCTCACACTCTATTCAGGATGATTTGAGAGGAAGAACAAGTGCCACTGACAGACTGGAAAGAACGATACCTTATCAAGATTCGAAAGAAATTAGATTTTATCAAGTGTGGGAACTAAAAATGAAATACAATATTATTGGTACTAGAAGCAGTTTTCGACAATGTTTTTGAACCAGATGAAAGATTCAGTAGACATCCAGTTACGAGATGAACGGACTGGATTTCGTGAGGACCATTTGTTCACAAACTAAATCGTGGCACTACTGATCATTGTTGAAAAATCATTCGAATGGTACTTTTCACCATACATCAGTTTCGTTGATTGTGAGGCGTTTGACAGTGTGGATAAAAGAACCTTATGGAATCTTCTTCGAAACTGTCGAATGAGTACCTGAGAAGATCGTCAACATCATACGGAATTTATACGACGGACTACACTGTAAAATGTTGCAAGGAGGACAGCTGACAGATGCATTCCAAGTGAAGACTAGTATCATACAAGGCTGTTTACTTGAGTCCTTTCTCTTCCTTCTGGTGTCTGATTGAATTATGAAGACCTCCACACCTGACTGAAAGCCCGGAACACAATGGACAGGTTGGATGAGACTAGACGAATATGACTTAACGGATGTCCCAACCTTTCTCTGACGCAATTATACAACTAAATATATAACTGTTTTTATTCCCTCTAACTACTTGCCTTTTTGACCGAATAGACCTGGTAGGGTTTACTGAACATAATATCTCTTCTCTTCTAGATATTCGGCCTAGTCATTTCTCATTCAGACTTCTCTACTCCCCATCAAATATATGGTTCTCAAAACTTATGGTATTCATAGTTGTTTTTGATGTATCATACTTGAGGAGCCCTGATATAAGCGGAACATAATGAACAGTCAATTCTCTGTTTCTCCTAGATAAACTCTTCAGTGTCATCCGTAGTTTGAATACTTTATTACATGCTCAATAAGCAATCTCACAAGCACATATTTTGAAGTAGTTGTTTACAGTAAACTTGACCATACATACTCAAAAGTAATTGACTTTATAGTGAATACTATGCGAGACACATTAACTCAACTCACGTGGAATAACTGTATGAGGAGGCCAGAAAGAATAACTGACAGACGTTCTTGGTTACTGTTACGAAAGCTATAATTCAGGTTAAAAATAACGAATGGATTTATTCATTTTCTAAAGTTATATACTAAACTCACTGAAAGTTGCATTTAATAGCATCGCATTTGGTTCAAAAACTCATCAGTGACAGCTCCGTCGAGATGCTTGTTCAGAATGATAGTATAAAGCAAAACAAAAGTAAAGAAGGTGATCCCCAACCGAAACAGGCGTCTGTCGAGAAGCAACAGCATCCAAAAAAGAAGTCTGCCAGGAGTTCCAAACATTCTCATGCATCCCGAGGTAGTGATCGTCCTCGCCAAAAATCACTGAATACAATGTTTTGTGGGTGTCTGGTTTCCGGATCAGAATGTGGTAATACAATAGAGCATCGTCCACTTGATAACAACCGACGACTTCTTCCTACCAGTGCTATCCAGTCAATGGAATCTCTTAGCATTTCAGAAAATGCGGGTCCACAGTGTTTTCAGTCATCTCAAGTATCTAATGACTCAGGTTTAATTAAACTGCAACCAGTTGTTAACCTACCATCTTGTGCTCTTATAACAGATGCTTTGCTTTCACAAACCAAACGGGCAAGTACAGTTAAAATAAGTGCACCTTCTAATGGCTTAAAGCGCTCAGGTTGGCACAGTTTTAGATTTAGTCGTAAAAAGGAGTCAAATTTGTCCAAGACAAAACAACGTGATTCCACGATAAGGACACCCGTTGCCAGGCCCTTAAAAGGCGATATTTCCTACCCTGAAGAACAGAAATCAGAAACAGTTCAGTCCCTTGTGTTCTCACCTTTACCAAATCAAGCAGTACTGGATACAGTAGATTCTGGAGAGGTGAGTTATCTGGTTTGTTTTATTCTGCCTAGTTAACAAGTCGACTCTACTAATTAATATTGAGTAATTATTGTTCACCAATCTACTTAGCTTGTCATCTATCTTCACCATATGAAACAAACAAAGACGCGTCTATTTCTAGTCAACTGTGAGTTACCACAAAATATTCTATCTGGAGTTCAAGCAATCCTGAAGTCGGATGACGTTTCTCAAATTAAATCCAGTGATTCAGATATTATTGTCTGAACACTGAATAATAAAAATGTCCTTTTTCCACCCATTCCTTTTGTTTACACCTTGATTCCTCAACTAGTGGTTTATGGCATTGAATGTTTTGTCATTGTGATTAACATTTGGAAACTAGTTTTCTACTGTATAGCCCTGTAATCTTGAGTTTTTCGGTATGTTTGTGTGATGTCAACCCCCGAGTAGTTAAGGTTGTGGCTTTATTATTCAGTTCATTGTAATACATCGTTGTTCGTCCTGTGACAAGTTAGAGATGGGTCCTGCGGAGTACTTATCAAACACCATTTTCTTCGGAATTATCCAGTCACTAGTTATATTTCACACTATAAGGTGATCGAGTTTGGGGAACTAACCCGCCGTCCAACATAAGGAGCTAACTCAAATTACGGGTGTATAAAATGGAATTCAGTTCACTAAGTTTCGTATACTCGACAAGTAGTAGCATCCCTAGAAAGAAATGTTAGTGCTACTGGGCTCTGTTAACTGAAGCAGACAGACAGCTTGCAAATAAGTGATTGGAGCTCAAAAACTGGTCACCAATGAGGTAGAATCTGTTACTTGTATGTATCAACCTAATTTGCTACTCTTCACACCAGTACAGCATAACTTATGTATTGAGGAAAGCAGAGAAATAAAACAATAACTAGTCGTAGTGAAAAAATGAAGGTGAGGAGAATGTCTTAAGTAATAGAATTTAGGGATTGAATGAAGATAAATTACTAATGGCACGTTTAAGTTTACAAGAAAGTTTGAAAATGTATTCATAGACAACATTAGCGTATATGCTAGACTATACATTCATTCTGTGCACACATTAAAACCAGGTTCTACAGCCTTTATTTATCTGGATGCAATAATAAGATAGCTCGTATATGAATTAATGTACAGTGAGAATCACATATGTTAAACCTTTTATGGAAAAACCATTTAGTGTGGTGCAACATAATAAGTTTCTGTATTTACTATTATATATCACAAAAAATGTACCAACAGGTTCTACATTTACACTCAATAATTTCCTGTTTTATGGCGATCTTATTTCTCACCATAAATGTAAGTTTACTTATTATAACACTTGTGAAGTAAGCTATTGCGCGTTAACATTTGCATTTTGTTAACTAAATTACATGTACACCTAGTTCTGAATCTTAAACTTTTCTTACTTTTGTTTTCCTTCAGCAAAAGGCTGCGTTGCTTGGACCGAAAAGTGAAACAGACAAAAACAAAAAGTGTTTTGTAATTGACTTGGATGAAACTTTGGTGCATAGTTCATTCAAAGTAAATTCATTTTCCATATATATATATATATATATATATATATATATATATATATATATAAGTTAATTAAGGGCTAATTTATGACAGTAAGTTCACTATTGAGGATTATATGACATGAATCAGGTTGTGGGCAATATAATGAACTCTTGCTAATGTAACTCTAACCCATTGAGGGCTCATGTGCTTGGTTTGAAGTTCTGTTGTAGGTGTGGAGTCCATTGATGCTATTCTACTGTCCAAACAAAAGTAGATAATGCGGGATTTTAACCTAGAAACAAATGACTGAAAATCTAATGGCTCAACCACTAGTCATTGGCGATATCTAATGAAACTACATTGTGATGTGGAGGTCGAGAAAATGCTAGCCAACTTGTAAGAATTCGACCATTCTTGGCTGATTTTTGTTATGTATATCTAATGTGGTTCAAGTTATGATCAGTAATGTTACCTTTGTTTGCCAAAAATCTTTTTGCCAGATAGCAACAAAGTTGTGGTCTGGATTTGTAGTGTAATCACACAAATGCGACTCACTGATAATTGGAATACTTTTTTGTTATATCCCCCGGTGAATTACGAATGGTAACTTTTAGGTCTATTTATGGATCAATGTAATATGCCTATTTCCTATTGTACAATTATTACGTAACTGAACTATTCATATTCGTATTTCTCTTATCATTAGCTTTATTTTGACCTTGACTTATTATCATACGATTCTTGAGTTATAATCAGTTTATTGATTACTTTGGTTTGTATAAAAATCCAGTGTGTTTGTAAATAATGATTCATACCACTGAGGCTATTATTGGTGTTTTGGACTTAACTGGCTGGGCTAGGCAGATCACAGGACCGGTTAGCACTGTAGACTGCTCGTACGGGTTTCGTGTCACTGTTCCAATCGATAATTCGCTGCTCCCTAATTGGCGGTCTCATCAAGTCACACACTAACTAGTCATCCACTCGGCTACAAGACATAACATTTTTTTTTCAAAATCGGTCTGCGGTAATAACACAAATAATCTAATGTGTGACCCGAGGCTACTGTTTTTCCCCACAAGGTTTTACAATTTTAATCGGCTTTACGAATGTAAACCAACACATGTAAACCAAAATTTGTAACAGTTACAGGAAGAGTGCCAAAGTGTTTTCAGACAATGTTAACAGTACGAAGCAGTAAGGCGTCCCTTGTTTAAAGATGGTCACCAATGAAGTTATGTAAATCACTATCTCCAAACACCGGTTTTAGATGTTCCACGTTTGCTAATAGAGTAGGCTCAAGTCAATCATTAAAATCCATGCATTGTATGAGTGTGTTTGGAATTTGGAATTCTTTCCTTATGCTTATCCTAGTTATTATGGGGCTTTAACGTAAGGTGTACCTAGTGGTTTGACCAGTTATTTAGTAATTAGACCAAAGGTTCATACATACCTTAGTTGTGCTATATTAGACAGTCGCAAGGTATTCTGGATGTGAAGCAATGGAACAAAACATCTGTCACTTATCCTCTCGTTGATCCTAGTGGTTCTTCAGTAGCGCCATTCTGTGGAACAAGCTATATAACTGGGTTCATGTATGTTGTTTTACAACCTACTTAAGCGATCTATCTGTATTTGACAGAACCACTGGGTCATGAAAGTTAAGAGATAGCAGGAAGTTTTGTAGACCGTTCTATATTTTGCTTGTTTTTGATACAAATGAGCGTGGTATATTAGAACTGGACGACGTAAACTAACTGATATTGTTGTAAAAAAGAGATAATTTTAGTGACAACAAAATCCTGAAAAATAAAAACGAGATGCAAGCGGTGAAAATAGATTTTCTTATTGAAAACAAGGAAAAATAGCAGAATCATCCTTGAGTTTTGGAATTCTGAAGACCGCACCAAGCGGGATCTAATTTATCGACTGATACACATTTAACACAAAGCTACATTTCGTGGTACCATTTATTAGATTGACCTCTTATCCACCTCGTCAACCTAGCTCTGGCTTCAGCAAACAGTATGTGGCATGGAAACTGATTACAATGATCTTACCGATGCTCACACATACGTAGCTGAACTTTAATATCACCAGCGAATCCATCCATTATTTAGGCGACAGTGATGGTTAAAGGTTGAAACTATCGAGGTTTTTTAGCTTGGAAAAACTAAGCTTAAATCAGACCTGGTTATGATAAAACGTTATACACCAGAATTTTTGCAGTCAAGCAAACGACACCAATGGTAGTTTAAATTGGGATATATTACTGTGGGTTTTTGTGTATGATTTTTAATTTCATATTCTACACTGCTATTAGCACTCATACAGTAACATAAATTTGCGATTACCTACATGCGTTTATTCGCTTCATGAGGTTCGGGAGTTAGAGGACTATTAGAACACTCACTCACGGCTAAGAATCGATCAAAATGGCGTAGGTGTATACACTCCTTATCTTCCCTTAAACCTTGAGATTAAAATTGCTTCATAACTTTTTTCCTTCCTATACTATATCCTCATATACAACCTATCTTTCATATAATACCACCACTGAATTAACTACTTATATGAATCCGGTGTTCATCTTGTTGTGCTAACGAGGTATGGCAACTTGTACCGATGCATGTATGTGCCTGGTCCTGCGTTGTAGCTGACTGACTGACACTCACGTCCTGAAAGAAACCCAACTCGGTTTACGCTTTTTATACTGCCTGGGGAAGCTCTGGAAGTGTTGAAAGCTTTCATGTACCTGTGCAGTATCATCGATAAACAGGGATCTGACGCAGATGTAAAGACAATGATTAGCAAAGCAAGGGCTGCATTCCTACAGTTGAAGAACCTATGAAATTTAAGACAACTGTCAACCAATATCAATGCCAGAAGCTTCAATACGAACGTAAGAGCAGTTCTACTGTACAGGGCTGAAACTTGGAGAACTACCACATTCATCATCAAAAGAGTACAGGTATTCCTAAACAACTGTCTACGTAAGATACTGAGTGTCCGTTGGTCGGATACCACCAACAACAACTTACTGTGGGAGAGAACGAACTTGCTTCCAACTGAAAAGGAAATTAGGAGAGAACACTAGAGCTGAATAGGAAATACATTGTGGAAACCATCAAATTGCATTACGAGGTAAGCCTCAACCTGGAATCTTGAAGGGGAACGGAAAAGAGGAAGACAGAAGAACACACTGAGTCGGGAATTAGAAGCAGTTATCAAAAGGATGAATAGCAACTGGAAACAACTGGAAGGTATTACCCAGGACAGTTGGATGGATAATGTTGATAGGTGGCTTATGCTCCTCCACGAGTGGTAACGGGTGTAAGGGTAGTATAGAGATAGCCACTTGGGTCTAGTATCCCAATGGTTTCTTCATACATTAGGCAAGTCATTTTTAAAATGTGGTGATACTTAACTGAAGTTTGACGAAACACTTCATTCTCCGCATCATTTTTAACAATGTGGTTGATCCTCAGAACAAACTGTCACTTCTTTTTGCGTCTGTCAACGAATTCATCAATCTTTAGCCCGTTTCGAGCACTAGGTTTCGTGGTCTTAATAGAGTTTTTGGCCTAGGGAATTTGTGCGCATGATTGCACTCAAAGTCTTCTGGAATCAACAGATGCGCATCAAGAAGTTTTAGGGATTCTTATAAAGATCGGTTTTATGGACGTAACGTTTTGCCAAACAGCAATCAACACAGTATATTCAATACCTAAAGTTGTATTAATCTTATCAAGTAGTGCTTATTTTTCCTAATAATGGTTACATATTTTAAGTTAGTCTGATTTCATAGGACTTACTGTTCATTGGTTTTTTGCTACTTAGGTAATAGAACATGCTGATTTTAAAGTAGGAGTTGAAATAGATGGAGTCACACACCGTGTGTATGTTTTAAAGCGACCACATGTTGACCTCTTCTTGTCGACCATGGCCGATCTGTATGAATGCGTACTGTTTACTGCTAGTTTAGCTAAGGTGAGTTTTCTATTGAAAAAATTGTCCAGCTGTTTATTTGTTCACGCATTAATATTTTGGTCTCCATATTCGTTTTCCTTTCACCTTATTTACCAATTATAATAATGATTTTCTATTCAAGTTAGGTCAACAAACGTGAAGGAAGAAAATCAACTATTACCCTGGATAATCAATCGAATGGAACGTCAATAGGTACTGAGTGTTCCCACTATTCTATCCAATCAAACGTATTAGTGAACCAAACTGTGTAACTTCGTTTGTGGACGAAGCTACTTGGTTCTATGAGGGGGATATTTGTAATCAAACGTGAAAACTTAAAAAAACTAAGTAGTTATTTTGTAGTTCTACTAAGAAGCTATGACCTGTGTATTTGAACAACCTGGTAGTAAACTGTTTATCCACTGTTGGGATTGGATCATGATCATAGAGCATCGTAAAGCAACTCAAGTTGGAAACTGTGTAGCACTGGTTTACGACAGCCTAGTGGTATTGTACTGTATGAGAACTAAACGTTTTGTATTCATTTTGATGTATGAACATACTTATGAATCGCTATCAAGTCTCTAATTAAAGAATACTTGTTCACTGTCTCCCAGTTTTCACTGGTTTTCAATCTAGTATCGACCTGTGGTAAAATATCTGTTAGTGGATTTTATCCACTGACCCCACTAAGGACGAGAAACCATAGTTGGAGAGATAGATACGAAAATGTCTTCATACAGTAGAATGATGACCGGACAATCTAGTTATAATTAGTTGAAGTGATCTACAGAACTGATTCCTTCTGATCCCCTTCGGGACATTTATTTTTCTAGTATTTTTGGGATAAGCATGTCATTTTATTACATACGAAAAAGTTTCTAGTGGGTAGCTGTCTTGTTTTCCGATATCTATTCAATTGTGTGCTTATGTTAATAATCTAGTTTTGTTAGTGTTTATAAGTCGACCACATAATGTCACTGTATATTATCGATTCATCAGCATTAGATCCATTAGTCTGACAATACCTAAACGTTTTCCACGGCAAATTTTGAGATCTTAACTCATAACACTCAGCGTGTGTGGGTTAGGGTCAAGTATATCAGCCCGTAATCGGCTACCGAATTCTATCAATCTCGGATCTATTGATTGACTTCTTACGATATCTACGGGTTTAAAGTGAAATTACTTCAAAAATATGCATAAACTAATTGAATATTTTATTATTTATTTAAAATACATAAGTGTTGGTACAGCTGGGGACCAAAATAAACATTTTCCACACGAATAAGAAAATGAAATTGTGGAAGAATATAGGAAGGAGAAGGAAGTATAATCGAGAGAAATTAATAAATGAAAATAAGTGAACGAGAATCGGTTACAGTAGGACACACGGTAAAGTTAAAAAACTACATGTAGGAAGAGTTCTTCTGTTTAAAAGGGTTATCGTTTATGAGCAGTGTCAAATTAAACTACAACCGGACTGACACATGTTAGTCCTATACAGCTTTATCTCATACCACAGCTCCATTTCATAAACTGACTACCTCTGCTTTTTCCAACCATTCCCAGCGTCGGAAAATATTATATTTCGCGTATGCCATTGAAATGATATTCGTAACACAAGCCGGAGTCACTGAAGCTGGTGTTTCAAGATGGTGACAGTGACTAAGTTATGGCTGCTGCACCCGAACCTCAGCATTACTAAAATTGTTTCGCTACTTGATGTTATCTATCACTTGGAAACATCTATGGTCGAATACAGAGAATCGCTAAAAATCCGCAATTCAAAGAGACCATTTTTCATAAGCATATAGCAAAACTCCTGTAGCTAATGTGTTGCAAAACCAACCTTTCGGACCTAGACTGACTTCGTGACGGCCACAAAGATGACCCGGATTGGCATAAGCTACCATCACTTCCATTATACATAGGTTTATTTCATTAGTCACGCCACCACCACTACTCGCAGACTTTTCGACTACTTCTAAATGGTCACTACAAAGAGTGAGTGTGTGCAAACGCCACAGGCAGTTTTATAAAAGTACCTTGGATTCAAAAGGTGCAAGTACATGTGATTCTTGGGAGGGGGATCGAAATTAGACTTACCCCTCGACAGTTTCTGCTCGCACTTTAATACACGATGCTGGAACATTAATTCCCAAACTTTTCCAAATAACTCAGTCATTCCCCTGGCCAGAAATTCGCCATCCTCCTTAAAAAGGAGTCAGGGGTAAGTCGTCTGATCTTGGTGGCTTGTGATGCTTCAGGAGTTGGAGTTCTTTAAGATCCGCCTCGTCAGGTAGATCAGTCGATACGGGCCACAACCAATATTACTAAAGAATCCTCCATATACCGTAGCACGACCGAGGGTGGGGAGAGTCCGGTTTCACTTTCAAAATCCTCTCATGTGGACACTCTTCTATAGATACTGCCAGGGAAGCGCGTTTTTCTCTAGGAAGGTGAAAGGACTGAAAGCAAACGTCTTACTTTTAAACCTAGGGGAGTTGGAGAACTCTGACTCCAAACCAATAGTACTTATGGGCTCTGGGATCTTAAGGGGAAGAATGATGTATAAGCCTATGCTTGGTCTCCAAGCACCGTGGGATTCAATCTCCTGGTGTTCTGCTCCTACCATGTGGAGTAAACCCTTTAGTCAAAGGTTTGGGGAGTGTTTCCCTAGGATGATGACCTCCCCTTGCATGTGCACTGTAACAGTACCCGAGTTACACACAAATATGACAATAAATGCTAATAGATAATGTAATACTCAAATTTACCAGTAAATTCTGTTATATAAATATTTGTTGGTTTATGTGTACATGTGATAAATTTTATCACTGTTTCTCTCTTGTTATAAAAATATGATTCATTTAGTATGCTGATCCAGTCGCAGACTTCATTGATAAATGGCATGCTTTCCGATACCGGTTATTTAGAGAATCTTGTGTATATCATCGAGGTAATTATGTAAAGGATCTTAGTCACTTAGGCAGACCAATCAACCAAGTTGTTATTTTGGATAATTCACCAGCATCCTATATGTTTCATGCAAGTCATGCAGTAAGCTAAAAAAAATTTATTAATACTATTATTATATGTCGGTTTTATTCCTTGTTGATGTTTAACGAAATTCTAATACCGGTGCTTTAGGTCAGATAGTTGCGTTTAGTAGTGCTCTGTTTCTTGAACTAAATGGCCCAAAATGACCATACAGGATTCTCAGTTAAGCCATCTAGCTCAAAGAAAACAACACCAGAGATGGCAATAGTAAGTGTTTTGGTCCATGTGCTACTTACAGTATAATTTTAGACAGTCTTTATACGATGAATATTACTTACGAACTATATTAGGTTAGCGTTAATATTTTACGCACACGCATTTAAACATTTCCATTATATTTGGTAAGGGGTATTGTTATCACTCTTTAAACGTTTTATAACTATACCTATGAAAGTAATTACCTAATTCTAACTTGTCTAAAATTGGTGTCTATAGTTCAGCAGCTATATACTGTGAAATAAAATACATTGCCTGATAGTTTTTTTTTATTATGTGACTATTAAACTCTTGCTACACGGAGTACAGTTCGAACAACTAATTTCCTGCTCATTAATAGGTTTCTTAAATAGAATTATAGAAATAATTGGAGTATTTGACGTTTTGATCTTGTTAGACGGAAAGGCTGACGAAGTAGAGAGTCTTTCAGGCATTATAAACAAAAGCGTGCAACATTCAAAATGCTAAACATTCTGCTTTACTCTAGAGATAGCTTTGGTTGTTGATTATTTGTAGTATATGATAAGTTGTATCAACATCAGGATTTGACTGATTGAAGAGATTTTCATACAAATGTAAATAAGTTCCTATGATTTTCTGTTCCTAATGCAGCTGTTGTCGTTGAATGTTTGTCTATAGAAAGTTATATCGCTTATTTTTTCTCTCAGTCGCTTTGAGTTTTGACTTTTATATGGACAGATGATCGTAGTGTTTTGTCGAAGGTAGTTTCAAACTTTTCTTACGTTTGTTAAGGTAACGTGAATTTGCGTTGTGTTGACCAGTCGGATAAATAATCACTTGGTTTGAGCTGTGTACTACACTACATATTTCATGATCAGTATCCTCAAAACGCTTGAAATCAGTGATTAGAAGCTCTTAACATTATAAACAAATTAATTTATTTTTTATATCCCAACGAGTAGAAAAATTAGATTTTCTGACGTTTCGTGACTCAGTGTAAGCCATTCTTAACATTATATGAATAAGAACCTGTCATAGACTATGCTTTGACGTTTTATATCTTTCCGACATAAGTTATCATTTTGTCTGTTTCTTTCTGTAACTGTGCTGAAGCTCTCTTTTAGATTAACTGACCAGTTGTACGATTTATCTGCTCAAGTAAGTAAGTTCTTCGGGGAACTAACGCGTATTGATGATAGTATTATTTAGACAGAGGCACTGAGCAATTTAGAATTAGCCAATTGTATTAATGATTTATTTGAAGATTGTTTAGTTTCCTCGCTAGACGTAAACAAAAGTAGCTATGCATCTCTTTTCAAACTTTAACATTCATATTTAGTCTATAGTTTCCGAGCTCTTTTTAAGTGTTCTGTAATTATGGGTTCTAGAATGCTTAAAACTTAAGAATCTATTCTGATATTTCCGAGGATGGTTACGCGAACAGTTAAGGGACTTGTTTTGAATAGTTACTCCTCGTTCATGTACTCTATTTTAAACTTTAATTAGTACTTACTAACTTACGCCTGTTACCCCTCGTCGAGGAGCATAGGCCGCTCACCAGCATTCTCCATCCAACTCTGTCCTGAGCCTTCCTTTCCAGTTCTTTCCAGTTGCTATTCAGCCTTTTCATATCGGCTTCTATTTCCCGGCGTAGTGAGTTCTTTGGCCTTCCTCTTTTCCGCTTCCCTTCCGGATTCCAAGTTAGGGATTGAGTCGTGATGCACATTGGTGATTTCCTTAATGTATGTCCGATCCACTTCCAACGTCTTTTCCTAATTTCCTCTTCAGTTGGAAGCTGGTTTGTCCCCTCCCATAAAACGCTGTTGCTGATAGTATCCGGCCAATGAATGTTGAGTATTTTGCGTAAACAATTGTTTATAAATACTTGTACCTTCCTGACGATGGCCGTAGTAGTTCTCCACGTTTCAGCTCCATACAGTAGAACAGACTGTCTTGACGTTCGTATTAAAGATTCTGACCTTGAAATTGGTTGAGAGTTGTTTTGAGTTCCATATGTTCTTCAATTGTTAAAATGCTGCCCTTGCTTTGCCAATCCTCACGTTTACATCTGCATCCGATCCTCCTTGTTTATCAACGATGCTCCCCAGGTACTTGAATGTTTCCACCTCTTCCAGGGTTTCGCCGTCAAGTGTGATTGGGTTGGTGTTCTCCGTGTTGCATTTGAGAATTTTGCTTTTTCCTTTGTGAATGTGGAGGCCTATCGATGCGGAGGCTGCTGCTACATTTGCGGTCTTCATCTGCATTTGTTCGTGTGTATGAGAGAGGAGGGCTAGGTCATCTGCGAAGTCCAAATCATCTAATTGATTCTGAGAAGTCCATTGTATTCCGTATTTCCCTTCAGATGTCGAATTCTTCATAATCCAGTCAATCACTAGAAGGAAGAGGAATGGGGAGAGTAGAGTAGTTCTAGCTTATAGTCCAAAAATGTTAATAACAAACCTGTTTAGTTAAGGTACCTTTTGTTACCTCGGGCTTTCCATACTCTTGTTGGTTTTTTAGTACTCATACTAGCGTCTTATGGGTTTCAAAATCGTCCGCTACCAACGGGAAGGTTATTATTTACTAGTTAGATCGTTATTTACAATGTTCCACTTTTCTTCCCAGATATTCTGATAATAAATCATAGACCTATTTCTTCTTGTTGAGAGAGTTCAACCAACCCTTTGTGGTTCTTTGCGAAGTAGGCAGTATCACAGCCCTCACACAAATCAAATGAGGTTTGTGAGGCGCATATTTATCTGGTGCTTCCTTGTACCAATATTTATGTGTTTAAATAAATAAATAAACCCTTTGTCGTGATTGTAAAACTTCATTAATTACTGTCTAGCCCGTTCGCCTTTACTTTATAAGTCTAGTAGATGATATATTAGTGTTAACAGTAAACATTTGTCCATCATAAATATATATGGGTGAGATTGTCTTCATTTATTTTTATACGTTTTCCCTGTTATTTATCTCAACAAATGAATCCTAGTTATGCGGAAAGTTTCGAGAGATTTTATGTGCTTAATGTTCCACCCATCCTTAAACGTATGATAAACATATATATTTCCTGAAACAGTTACGAATTCGCAGTTATTTAACTAGCGCTGTCAGTTCATATATAGTATTGATTTACTTATAAATGTACACGTTGAATATTTCCTCCTTATTTTGCCTTGAGTAAGCAGTTGTAACGTTTGATGCCATAGGCTTTGTATATATTTGACATTTCTGCAAGTTTACTGTGTTCTCTTACATAGGCGTGCATTTATTTGTGTTTGGATTGTTTATCGCTTGTTTCAGAGGAGGGTTTAACACATACACAGCACTAGAAAATATATTCATGTCCAAAAATATATGGGCTGCTAACGTTTTAAGAGGTTTTATCGTATTGTGAAAGCTATATACAGAGTCGTTTTAAGTCCGACTAACTAATGATGGGAAAATATTAAGTTGCATTTCATCGTGCTTGTGGCTGGTTACACTTTGGTTGCTCACTATTCAGCTACAGCCTGAGTGCGACATAAAATCTATAGCTTTGACACTCCTTTGATTGCAATACAGTAGCGAAACTTTTAAATTATTTTGACAGGAAACAAACCCTCTAGAATATTTTGTTATCAAAGATATAAAACCAAGATTAGCTCAAACTGGTTCCGTTTTGATCTTCAAGTTGCTTTTTATAAAATGAACAGAAACTATTTAGTATAAGTACTTATACTACTACTAATAATAGTAACAATGATAATAGTAATGGCTCTATTCAGTATCATATGTTTAGTATAATATGGAATTCTCAGCATACAATATGTCAACAAGTTCCCCTAACTTTTCTTATACTCCACAAAGATACGTATATACATATAAACAAAAATAAGTAGACTTATATAAAATAGACTGTTTCGTTTCTTAACAAGGATCTCCAGCTCCTACACGCTCCAAATAAATTTTTCTCCCACTCCCATATTATTGATATTAAATAGGTTACCGCACCTAAAAATTTAGATGTGCGTCTATTAATTTACCTTCGTCTGTTTGAAAATCTGTGTTGGATGTGGTTGGCGTTTCATATGTAAACATTTCGAGTTCATACCCACTTGATTCTATAAAAATAACAAAATATGTCACAGTTTTATTGTCAAACGTATGGCTAATCATCAAAACCAGAGTAGTTCAATAATAAACTTTTATAATATCTTCAAAATTCTCTTCAAACCCCTCAAAGTTTATTTATTTAAACACATACATATTGGTACAAAAGGGCACCAGATACATATGCGCCACACAAAATAATGAGAATGGGAAGAGAAAGGGGGAAGATGCGTATACATAAGGAAGAAAAAAGGGTGAGAAAAAAGGAAAAAGAAGAGAAGTGTAATGATGGGGGAACTGAAATGTACAACCAGAAGGACTCTCTCAGTTAAGAAAGTTATAATCACTCTTTATGAAGAAAGTAAAAGAAGGTTACAGCAGGCACGCCACTGGCTTCTATTGTGAGCCATATCTGACAACTTCTCTAGCCACCGTGTTGCGTCATCTCTCGGACCCCAGCCAGGGAGTCGTGAAGGACCAACAGAAGCTAGCCCTTTGCAACTTTCATACTACGACACCATGTCATACACTGACCACCTCTCCGCTTTTTCCAACCAGTCCGAGAGTCGGCAAATAATGCACGACGTGGAATTCTCTGGGACGACATTCGTAGAGCATGTCGAAGTCACCGAAGTCGATGTTTCAAGATGGTGACATCAATTGAATTATCGTCTCTGCGCCCGAACACACGATGCCGAACCTCTGCATTACTAACATGGTGTTGCCACTGGATGTCAGCAATCCTTCGGAGACAACGATGATCGAACACAGAGAGACGTCTAACATCCTCAACTCGGAGAGGCCAGGTTTCACAAGCATAGAGCAAAACTGCTCTCACCGACGCGTTGTAGATCCGACCTTTTACAGCCAGACTAACATCACGAAGGCGCCAAAGATGGCCCAGATTGGCATAAGCCGCTCTGGTTTTCATTATACGTGCATCAATCTCATCACTCACGCCACCACCAGCACTTATATAGCTACCTAGATACACGAACTTCTCAACTACTTCGATCTCCTCATCATCCAGGGTGAGTACAGGATTAGAATCCTGCCAGTCTTGTAGGAGTACTTTGCACTTGGAGGGTGCAAAGCACATTCCGTACCTGCGGACACTGATTGCCAACTGATTAAGTGCGGATTGCACAAATAAATGAAATGATGACTTGTACCCCTCAAAGAGTTCATATCCTAAACTTCTCCAAACTACAAAGGCCATGAAATTCGTATTCGAAAAATGTCTAGTTAGTTGTTTAGCATACAATTGAACGAAACTAAGATGTACAAAAGTGACGTAAGTTATTCAAAATGAAGGGAACTTAGAGAGTGCATGAATCTTCAGCACTGTGGTCGAACTTGCTCCATTTCATCTATCATGTTCATTTCCGTTGCACTGATGAGGGTCAGTGTTTCATTTTTTTTCAGATATATTTAGTGTGTATCACCATGAACCTGAAATCCTTAGAATAATCTAGTTATTTCTCTTTACGAAATATCTCATAAATTCACATTTTGCTCAGTTTTATATGATGAAGTTTACTTTTCTGTTATTTCTTTGTTTGTGTTGTTATTTCTCAGTAAGTTTTTCAAAAGCTATCTTTTTCATCATCATACAGGTTCAGATCTCATCATGGTTTGATGATACAAACGATCGTGTTCTACTTGATTTGATTCCTTATTTCGAAAAACTTGCAACACAACCTAATGTGGTTGATTTCTTAAAAAACAATATTCCTCCTACACCTTATGCCGCTATCGGTACAATTGGCCTACCTCTAGGACTTTTTACAAACACAACATTCCCGGCTACTACTTCTACTGGCAGTGGTAGCGGTGGCAAATCCCCTGACGCCAGTTCAATAATCTCGAATATAAGACGTCCAAATGTTTCTTCTCCAATGCCTGTATCAATTGGAGATAATCACCTACAAGTTTCGAAAGAATCATCTACAACTATGACTGTGTCAATATCTGTTGAAAATAAAACACGGTACTTAACTAGTACGGATGCTGTTGCTGTAGTTACTAAATTAGATCCTACAGAAGCTAGTGGTCCTTCACTGAATCCTATGGCGAAAAATAATGAAAAGTCAAGTTTTCCAGCTCCTTTATCCCTAACACCTTATGTCCCTGTCACTTCATCATCTCCAAGTGTTTTAACAACAAAAACAATAACTAACAATCCTGTCCAAACAGTTGTATCTGTTTCAAATGCGTTCACCTCGGATGAAATTACACAACCTCAAACCTCTACATCTCCAGGAATTTCATCGTTGCCCTCGACTAATAAATTGGCTCACATTCCATCTACAAAATACTCAGTTCAGAGTTTATCCGTGGGACATAAAAGTTTACTAGGTACATACCAAAAGAAACAAACTCCTTCAAATAAGCTATTTGGTACTGTTTCAAATTGTTTCAAACCTACCCCTCATATCCAATCAATTGAAAATCATCATTCATCATCACCAAATAAATTAATTACACCTATTCCATTGCCAAATATCGCATCTTCTACCTCTTCTAATTCATCAACAGTAAATGTGACACATTCATCTACTAGTGATTTTACTCCAAAAATCAGTTATTCTATTAAGAATCAATAATATAAGTATTATTACCACTGTAATTTGTTTTATTCTTCGTTAATCATTGTGCCAAAATATGAATATCAATGTTGTTATTAACATAGTACATCAGAATAACTCAATTGATAATTTCATATTTTGAAAATTATTATTTTCACTATAATCAGGCAATTTATTTAAAAAAAAGATATGGACAAGTAAATTAACTAATGTTGCCAACTACTTATTCTTTCTGCTCAATCAAAAAGAAAAAAAAGTATGAATAGTATTTCTTCAAATGTATTTAGTTCTACCTAAGAATATTTTAATTCCTTTACTGTTTATATATATATATATATATATGAGGATTTACACACCCATATTGTACATATATGTATGTGTGCAATGTTTTATGTATGTATTCATGTATACATGAAGCAAAAATCAGTAACTATGTTATCTTTTCTCTTACTTACACTTCCATTTTTTTCGATTTCTTTATTGAAGAGAAAACAACAGCTTCCACATCAATCTATTTGTAGTATAATGTAGTGATTATGTATAGTGATTTTTTGTTGTTGTTGCTTTTATTCCCTTTAGTTTCGTGTTTTATCCGATAGTTCATTTACATTATTGTTTTCACCAGTAAAATAATTATTTGAATAATTGTTCAAATCCATCTTTCGAGTAATTGATATATATATATATATATATATATATATATATATATATATATGACAATTGTGCAATACTACTAATGAAGATATATCTTCTTCTTATTTTTTTTTCTGTTTTCGTACTTTTTAAACATTTTTGTTTCATATATTATGTAATCAGTCTTTATTTGTATGATCTGCCTTTGTTTAATTTTTTTTGTTTTACTCTATTTCATTTTATTCTCATTCACAAATAACACCATTGATTTTAGCAGATAAGTTTTATTTCATTTCGCTCAAGGTGCAATATATACATATGTATACACATGTATATATGCTTGGGGCGTTAATTACTCTCCATACCATTTCTTGAAACCTTTTTTTTGTTACTTTGAATGATCGAAGTATCTCCCACTTATTTCTTCATTCTTTTATAATTCATTAAATTTTACTATCCCGGTCTGTATGTAATTGATTACTGCCGCCATCTATTTCATTTACATTGATCCGGAATTTATGGTCAAGCCATTTTAAACTTGTAAGTTTTGTGCTATTTTATTTATTAGTTACAATAGAGAGAATAATCAACCTAATCAGATGTATACATTTGCACACATATTTTTATTTATATATATATTTATATTTTTTGTGATTATTACTATCTTCCTTTTATTCATTTACATCCAATTTACGCTTATATATATATACTGTATATGTGAAATTGTTCATTTACGGCTTCGATTTCAGATTTTCATCTTTGTCTTTAACGCAGATTGAGTAACGCACAATACTCTTGTAGCATATACATAAATTTAAGTGTTTCTTTTTTCGTCAAAGATTCGACCAGTCAGAAAGAGGATGTACATGTCTACATCTGTATGTATTGGTGCCTTTTAATTGTATTCGAACGGAAAGAAAATAATAAATGAACAATAAATTGTGTTCCTGTATAATTTATTATTTTCCTGTCGTTGAAATAGTTCCGAGTTTCAGTGCTGCTCAATTTTCGGGTCAGTCAGCTACAACGTAGGACCAGGCACATACATGCATCGGTCCAAGTTCCCATACCTCATCAGCACAACAAAATGAACACCGAACTCGTAGAAGTAGTTAATTTAGTGGTGGTAATATATAAAAGAAAGGTTGTATATGAGGATATAATACAGGGAGAAAGAAAGATACCAAACAATTTTAATCTCAAGGTTTAAGGGAAGATAAGGAGTGTATACACCTACGCCATTGTGATCGATTCTGAGCCATGTCACGCAGTCTCCAACCATTGGTTACGATAGTTACACAGACCCCAACCAAGTAGTGTGCATCTACCAACATGACTCAGATTAGAAGTTAGTGACCTCAAGGTGTGATGCCACGTTTTGGTTTGGCCGCCTCTAACTCTCTTCCAACCATCTCCAACACTAATCAGCATTGCGCGCCGTGATAATCATCATTCAGGCATACTTACTATGTGGCCCAACCATCTCAATCGGTGAAGATTCACAACCTCATCAACTGACTTACCATCATTCCCTAATACCCTGTCTAACCTCACTACTACTTACCCAGTAGATGCTGGCGATATTTCTAAGACATCTGTGATCAAATACTAGCAAGTATCTTCTACACTCAATGACCGCGTTTCTCAGCCGGGACGTAGAACAGAGAGAACTGCTGCGCAGTATACTCGTTTTTTAATCGATAGACGGATATCTCGTCTTCGCCAGTAGGTCTAAGATGAAGTTGAACAAAAATGGAGATAGTGGACAGCCTTGCTGGGCACAACTTGAGTTTGTAAAATCATATAACAGTTCGCCATAAGCTCTCACTCGACTGGTAGTGTTCGAGTGAAGAGCCTGCACATGATTTATATGCTTCTGAGATACACCTTTCAATGACAGACTCTAACACACAACCTCTCATTCTACAGAGTCGAATGCTGCTTTTAAGTCAAGAAAAACTATCATTTTCGGACGCCGATAAGCATGTCTGTGTTCTAAAACCTGACGAATATTAGTGAACCTCATCGTTAAAACTAGACCTCCATCCTTAAGGACTTTGGAGTTAATACATCTGGACCGGCTATAGCCATTTGAACTTCAGCTAGAGTCGGGGGACCTACTTCAATGTTCCATTCAGGCTGCCTGGTAATGATGGGTAGTCGTAGAATAGCTGAAGGCCAGCCTAGATGTTCTCTAGAGTGTTCCGCCCATCATTCTAAACCTCTGGACTGGGAGCAGATAAAAGTCTCGTCCTTTTCCGAGATTGTCTCGCTTACACTTGACTTCTTAATTCCGGTTTGTTTTATTGGTCTGAAGAGTTGTCTTGTGTTGCCTACAGCCTCTGCCTTTCCCATCTCTTTTGTTTTCGTTACCCACCACTGCTCACGATCTTTCCTTAGACTTTTGGTTAACCTAGATCTGATTTGTTTCCGCTCTTCGTCGTGTTCAGAGCCTGATGGGATGAGTTTACGAGAATCCATCAGCGTAATAGACTTATTAGAAATCTATTAGTTTCTTGTAACCCTCTGGTTTAAATTACTAATAGGTGTTACCGCTGTTTCTGTGGCTGTTCGTATATCTTTTCATGGAGCATCTGGGTCAGTCTCGTTTACAGAACTGCCTAGATGTGGACTCAGTTGTTCCTGGAACTTACTTTAGCCTTTCTGGTCCCTCAGTTCATTTATAATGGGTCTCCGTTGTGTGGCTTTTCTGCGTCCAGTGAGGCTCAAGCAAATGCGTGTTCGTATTACAGGATGGTCAGAGTCAAACCTGTATTCCAGAGCGAGCGACAGTCTTCTATCGAGTCTCTCCAAAGATGACTAATGGCAATATGTTCTATTTGAGTCCATCGTTGGTTTGGTGCAGTGGGTACCCGCCGTGTTTGACGATGTCTCTCCTTATTCTTAAAATTAGTATTTACTAAAAACAAATGATTGTCTGAGCATAGTTGCAACAGACGATCACTATTATCTGTTCGCTGAGCCGGTATACTAAAATACCCAATTAAGTATCTTTCTGTTTGATTTAGGCCATCTATTTGGGCGTTAAATTCACCTGCAAGGAGAACTATGTCTGAACGTTTAGCTTTATGAATTTCAGAGGGCTTTCTGTAAAATTCATTGTTCACTTCATTCGGGCTGCAGTCAATGGGAGCGTAGGCAGAAACGACGAAAAGGCAACGACGTGTGTCCGTGTCCCACCCCTGGGTTCTTACACAGCCACTTAATCGAACAACACCTTACTGCCGTTACACCTCTGTACAGTCAGCAGTACGACTTCGCCTTCGAACCTTGGGTTTTCTGCTTTTAGTCTTACCACTCTTCAACCGACCTGTCTGGCATGGTAAGACCTTGAGGAACGATTTTTCCAGACAGCATAGCGCGATTGGTTCATTACGATAGGCAAACCCGATCACCACGTCAAGGTAGCAACATTGGTCGGGCAATTATGGGGTACAGACTCTTTCACTGAGTTTTAAACCATGCCGTTTTATTAAGAGTTAATGATAATCTTCGCTTGCAAATATCGAGGTAACTGGAGAGGGCTGAGACCATACAACAGGTAAAGTCAAGTGCACCAACTATTGAGCCCCTCCCCTCTAGTAATCTTCCTGATTTGTTGGTGTTTTTGTCTTTCAACTGTTGAATAACTGTCTCCTATATTTTGGGTGTTGATTTGAAATGTTTATTTCACTTTTCGTTTCAATATTTTCTTTCCCTAAACTAGCCTGTCCAATCAAGTGAACATGTTTAATTATCTCCTATTAGTATCTTATTTTCAATTAAAGTAAGCTACATTAGATTTGTTACATCTAGTTATTTTCTTTTGAGAGAGAATACTAGTGAACTTTAGTTATGGTTATATGTTTTTGTCGACTTAAGGACTTTAAATAAATTATCGAAAAGTGTTGTTGTTTCATATGCTTCTCACTTTTATTTTCTCACTTCGATTGAAACTTCATATAAGAAATGATCTTGATGGTGGTTATATATCCTGTACTTATCATGAACTTATTTGATTATCAATACTTTGAAATTCATCTGATTTAAGATTTCTTAGTCACCATGGTCACTATGATTCGATATGGAGGATTTAATAGTGTGAAATCCAGTCTCTGTTTATAGTTATCGTTTGTACGTTATGTTTTTTTTGTTGTTAGATGGTGCAACACAATAATTAATTCAATTGATCTTGTAAGTTGCATTTGACTTCTACATTTTGATGTTGCTAGTAGTTTACATATTATATTCCGTTATAATTCATCAGTTTGTTGAATATTTTCATCATGTATAATTTATCATCCATTGAAAATTGTACTATTAACGAAGTATGCAAAGCTGAATTGGTCATATTCAATTCAATTATATTGGAAGTGTATATTAGTATACATTGATATAAATATATGCAAAAGTCAAAGGGAACGAATATTTATTACGATAAACATACAAATCCATATTTTCATGTTCACTGTTAAATATTTCGTTGTACATGAAATAAAGCATCTACAATATTCTGACCGTAAGGCATAAATTTTACAAGTAATATGTATGTTTTAAAATAAAATAGAAAAATGTTCATATATATTAGTTGATAAATGATATACAAATGTAATTGCCCAAATAAAATGATAGCGTTAATCACTATGCTATGGCCGTTAAAAAGTAATCTCAAACTGAAGCTTGGTAAAAAGACAGACAGGCTGCATGGTAAGGATGGGTAGTTATAGAATAGCTGAAGGCCAGCCTAGATGTTCTCTAGAGTGTTCCGCCCATCATTCTAAACCTCTGGACTGAGAGCAGATAAAAGTCTCGTCCTTTTCCGAGATTGTCTCGCTTACACTTGACTTCTTAATTCCAGTTTCTTTTATTAATCTGAAAAGTTGTCTGGTGTTGTCTACAGCCTTTATCTTTTCCATCTCTTTTGTTTTCGTTACCCACCACTGCTCACGATCTTTCCTTAGACTTTTGGTTAACCTAGATCTGATTTGTTTCCGCTCTTCATCGTGTTCAGAGCCTGATGGGATGAGTTTACGAGAATCCATCCGTGCAATAGACAGAAGAAATCCATTGGCTTTCTGTAACCTTTTTGGTTTGAATCACTCATAGGTATTGCTGCTGTTTCCACAGTCGTTCATATATCTTTCCAAGGATCATCTTGGTCCGTTTCGTTTACATTTCACTAAATACGGTACTCATGCACGAACAAAAATTTTCAAAGCTGTCATTAGACCATCAAAAGCGATTCGTGCATTGAATATGGAATTTACATCACGAAAACAAAAAATCCTTAACGTTCAAATGGTTGAAATACTTTGACTTGTATACTACAAACCATGACTATTAGCTAACAAGTTCTATGGCAGCTTTAACATGAGCAGAAAACCATCGACGTCACATTTCTGAATAATACTGTGTACATTTGGTAATCTTATTTCGGTCAAGATTCAAACTGATTCAACTTTCAGGTTGATTCCAATTATCTGTTAATCGAAACTATTCGGAAATAAATTTCTACATAATAAACCAATGATTTGCTATTTTTCAGTTTAAGAATAATCTAAATTGATAATAAAGCAATATAACCTATTGCCAGTTCCTAAAAAAACGCTGATGGATACTTGGCCTTCAAACACGCCTACACAAGGGAATGAAATATATATATATATATATATATATATATATATATATAGTCAAATATAAATTCTTTCAGTGAACAATATTCATGTTCAGTATTTCCAGAAATGCGGACATTTTTGCAATCAGTTCAAGTCAATCAGTGTAAACTTTCACGTAATACCTAAGACACAAGAAAGGTTAGATAATCTTAAAATTCTACATTTTATACGATTGACAGCTTAGAACTGGTGATGACAGTCGGATTTTTATGATAACTGTGAAACGATAATGGTGAATTTCAATAAATTCATAATGAAAATTTCTGTGTAGTATAATAGCTTGGTTTGATTATTTTGTATTTATGATTTCATCTTAATCAGATATTTACCAAGAATATATATGTAAAAGGTGTAAGCCTTTAAATTGAGTAAGATTGATGAAATTCTATTTTTAGTAAGAATTGAAGAAGCCCAACACAGCTTACTATACATTGATCAAGTGTTGTGGCAGTTTCGGTACATTAGTAATTCATTCACATCCTATAGGCTAAATGCCTCTGATTGTGATAATAAGTAGTCTCGGTTAAAATCTTGATTATTTTTTCCTTCAAAATTCCAGACACACCTTACTAGAGATACTAACTGATTGCATTCAACCGCTTAACATCAAAACTCAGTACTAGCGATCTCGAATCACTTGTACCAACAGCAACATTATAAATAGATCTCTAAAAAAGATTAGCACTTTGGAGATTAAAAGCATGTAATTCATGTAAGGAAACAAACAGTTTATAAAGATGTATATCACAGCGAAGATAATTGAATAGAATGTGAACAGACTAACCTATAAAAAGAAAATAGTTATCAGTATCATAACAACTTTCCAGTCAAACCAGTCCTTAATTACTCTCTTATGTTAGAAAGCGAATAGTTTTGTTTTAATATTCAAGTTTTCTATTCTAAACGATTCATTCAAATATTCTTTTATGCTAGATCACTGCATATCAGTAATACATACTAAATACTTAATTATACCTTCTTTTGCATGATAAAAATAGAATATATATATCTTTCAACTAAAAATAAGATTGATGTATGTACTTAAATAGTCATGTGTTGAACTAATTAATTTTTGGAATAAAATATTTTGTTTAAATAAATAGTTTTTTTCTTTTGATTATTAAAATCATTACGGATTGACTTTTAACAAAACCAAAGACTAAATTTGATATTTTTTTTTAAAATGGTAAAACATGATAAAGATGTTGTATATTTTTACTTTTATTTTTGTATCCAAGGAGAAAATATTCATATTTTTTTTTACAATTTTCATGTGATGAAAAAGAAAAAAACGTTAAAAAAAAGAAAATTATTCATTCATCATATTAATGATACATGTAAAAAGAAAAAAAAGAAGAAAAAAAGAAGAAGAAGAATGGAACTAATAAAAGAATTTTTCAAGTACGTATTTATATGTGTAAATGTATGTATCTACCTATTTATGTTTTATGATGCTTATGGGTTTATGATACGAATATTAATAAAGTTACACATTGTATATATATATATAAGTAACTATTCATTGTACAGTTAAAATTGATGGTTACGATTTCGTTTAAATATTGGTTAAAATATAAAAAAAAATATGTTTATATTACAAATGATTAATCAATTAAACTTGATCGGTTTTACATTATTACCAAGATATTTATTATATAACAATTTGAATGATATTGATTTCATTGGTTCAAATAATGGATCCCTTGATTTTATTAATAATGACATTGAATAATGTTAATGTTATGAAGTAATAAACATTAAAGTATACATGATGATTGATTGATATCAATAGTCTATTGAACATATATTGGCAAGAAAAACACTATAATGTGTTTTATCATCACAATTTGTTTAACTTATATTTGTAGCCTTTAAGTTCCTTTTGTTGAGAACAAACAAACTAGTCATAACAATTTGAATCTGTATTCTATTATATTTAAGCTTCTTTTGATTTTGTTTGTAGAACGAACTATCTACTTTTGTTTTATTGTTTTACTTAAGTGAATTACATACCTACCTACTTGCTTACTTACTTACTTACGCCTGTTACTTCCAATGGAGCATAGGTCGCCGACCAGTATTCGTCAACCCACTCTGTCCTTGGCCTTCCTTTCTAATTCTATCCAATTTTTGTTCATTCTTCTCATGTCTGTCTCCATTTCTCGGTGTAATGTGTTTTTCGGTCTTCCTCTTTTCCTTTGGCCTTCAGGATTCCATGTGAGCGCTTGCCTTGTGATGCAGTTGGGCGATTTCCTCAATGTGTATCCTATCCATTTCCAGCGCTTCTTCCTGATTTCTTCCTCCAATGAAATCTGGTTTGTTCTCTGCCACAGTAGCTTGTTGCTGATACTTAAGTAAATAGTTTATATAAAACAAGTTATCATTTATGTACAACTATAGTATGGATGGACTAGATTTTTGAATGTATAATACATAAACTATGCTACTTACGGTGGCTCGATTCCACTTAAAATTTAAACTAAGATATATGGTGTAAGTGTTTTTATTTGAATACTGAAACGAAATGTTTGAATTAGGAGAAATAATGAGTTTCATTATTAGACTATATAAATTGTTGTACATTATATGCACAACAACACATGTGGGTTGACTGCTGGAAGTGATTAGTTGTGTTTATTCGCAATGATCTCAGATTCAAACTCTTAAGAAGAGTTTAGATTGTAACTCCATTATATATATATATATATATATATATATATATATATATAGGTGGCTATCAGGACTCAGTAGCTAAATGGATGACGCGATGGCGTTTGAAGCGAAAGGTACTGGGTTCGACTCCCAGAGTGAACATCAACTCCGTGATAAAGATACATCCATCTGACGAGTCCCAAATAGGAAGAAACGCGCGTCCTGGATTCTACTACTAGCCACTATCCATCTTTGCTAATATATATATATATATATATATATATATCAAATTATTGAATTCAACGATAATACTTAAAACGTCTAATATAACTGAAAATTTAGTTTAACTAAAAAGGTTTTATCCAACGGTTACCAAAATCTAAAGTTTGATATTTTCCTCCTTTATCAAAAAGCAACCAAACTACAATAACAGACTTCATTATTTTTAGTGATAGGTTAGTACAAATATCTCAAAGGCCTGGAATTTACTAGCAAATCGGAAAGCATCATCAGAAAATGCTTCGAAACGATGCGAGCGGGCCAAATATCCGTAAAGCGAAGTGATTTTTCCTCATTTTACTATCCCATATTGAATTATTTCACTTTGTAGTTGTAATTTGGCTGTTTTATTAGGTTTTTTCGTTACTGGTTGAAAACATTTTGTTGTTTGATTAATGACCTCTTTTTGTTTACTTCTGCTAATTTAATCTACTTTATTATATTTATTGATTAATTTTAATCTAAGTGTTTCACCACCGAAACAATCTACTATATTTAACATTCTCTCTGTTTCATAATTTTAATCCTATTTAAATTCATAACTATTTTAAATACAAAGCACTTAGTGTTGAGGAGTTCTACACCATTTTCAAGTGAACCAGTTTCATTTTTGTTTTGACGTTTACAATGTATTTACGTGTTCTTATTCACAAGTCGTTAATAGAATATAACTTACACTTTTCAGTAGGCGAAATTTAGTCAAACTGAAACACAGTATAACGGTCCATATATAAAATCACTGCTGACTGTGACCTTGCGTTTCTTACATTACAATTCAGAAGGGCTTTAAAAAGACGAAATCAATACCTTGTAGATAAGTACTGTTTTGGACTGATAAGCATCTTTGAATGACTCTGACACTAACCTTATCCACTTAGATATGCTTTAGATGATAATTGTCCACAATGATCTTGAACACCTGGAGAACCATGGAAAACTTGCTAGCACTGAACAGATACCCACGTTTTCCTACCTGATTCAAGCTAAAAAAATTTAACAGCCGTTGAACGAGTTATTGAATTAATACGGTTCACAAAGTCGATTAAATGATGAAATAGGCTGGTTCATATGGATTATTTTGGATGACATTAGTAACAGTTATAAGAGCGTTAAGTGCGTATAATGTGAATGGATTAATTTTGACATAACTGAAGCGTACGTAATGGTAATGATTAGATCTAAGTTAGCGAGTAGACATTGACAGGGTTTCTAGAACTAGAATAAAATAGCTGTTCAGTCCTTAACTGTTTTCTATTTTTTTTTCCGGTTATTGTCAACTCTCTGAGTGAAATATTAAAATTTAAGGAATCCCATCAACTGTTCAGCTATCTATTCAACTTTCCTTATGTACTTCCTTTCATTCAATCACATATCGATAGGACAATGAATTACCATCAGTATGAAAGTTAAATCTTCAACACATCATCTAACCATTTAATTCAATCCCGATTAATATGGCAATAATATGTTCGAATCCTACTAGACAATCAATCCAATCATGATTTAAATTCAGTAAAGAATAGAAACATTTTCAGGTTGAGGCTATGATGGTAAAGGTTAACATCAATTGAGAAAAATTAAGAAAAGGTAACTGTTGAATAGTGTATCCCAATAGCCACGGTTTCTCACTAGAACTCCAGGAACTTTACCAGATATCGATAAAATCTTTTAACAAGCAAACTCAAGTAGCAATCAACTTCAATCAAAGACAGTTACTATACTACATGTAACCAAACTAAATGATTCAATGCCACATTTTCGATTGCGCTAATTTTGTTAATGTTATTTACGTCACAAACTGACATTTGACAGACAATTGCCATGTGGAAAATTCAAAGATTAGTCACTTGATGAATAAGTTTGTAAAGGATGTATTTATTTAGAAAGTGAGGTGCTTAGTATTGACAAAACAGATATTTTTGCAATCGAGAAACCTTAAACGAGATGGTGTGAAAATGTAATTATTGTAAAACATCTACTCATTTTTATCTTTATTCTACCGTAAATATAATTAGTAGAAATCGGTATGTTTTATTCACAGTGAATCCATAACTAAATCATCGCATCATTAACTAACTGAATAATGGGCACCATTGTATCTTATGAAGAGCTGAAAAACAACATGAGTTTTATTTACAATAATCTTTCATATAAATGCAGTTTGTAACAAATACGATCTCATTTGAGATAATGTAAAGAGATTAAAAATCTTAAAAGGTTACAAGGTACAGCAAATCATCACAAACATCTAATACGGATTATATCTATTGAGATAGACTGTTGATTATGACGGTCTAGCTACTCACTTAGTTATAAGGGATATAAAACTATGAAGATCATCTTAAATATTTTTCACATTTGGTAATAAACAATGGTGTTTCACCTAAGCGTAAAATAAGAAAAACATTTTTATCGACTTAATTTGAAATCAGTCTTAGTTTTCATACGGCATCTGTAATATTGATTAAACAAGTAAAAAATTTATTGCTTTATCAAAAATCAGGTTCATTAAATTATTCACTTAATTCTGTACAATTGAAAATATAACGATTTGTCTTGATACCCTTCAATAGTCATATGAAATCTGTTCAAGATTGTTTTTAGTCATAATGTATCTGTTGAAAAGATCAACTGTCATCAATCAATCAAAGTTTCTACTAACATAACGCTTTAGTATATTAAATAAGTATACATTTAAGTAGTAAATGTCAAATGAAATATTTAACTTACAAAATGGAAGTGTTTTTATTATTGATCTGAGTACACTTTTTAAGCAGAATTACGTATCATATTTGCCGATGCATTAATTATCAAATGCATCAATGTTGAACTGATAAGAGAAAAACTATATATGCAAATGTAATTGTATTAATATTCAAGTTTCTATGATAAACTGATCAGGTTACTTGTTTAAATGATATATTTCATAGAGGTGAAGATTAGCATTTGTCTAACGTTTTACTTATCCATTTTATGCATTCAGCCGAGATGAATAGTCACTGAGTCATTTAAATTTATTTTCAATAGCTATCTTACATTTAATTAATTCAGATGGTTTCGTGAAGATTTTGTATTAGTAGGGAGTAATTCATGTCATAACTACTACAATCTAAGGAACGAATGAAAGCATAGAATCATAGGTTAGGTGGTTATTTCTACATTTCTACACTTCGACAATGCCTGTTCACAAAAAAGTAGCTTAGGTCTTCGAAGTTACTTCTGAGCAAATAGCTACTGCGTTCATATTTGCATTTGTTGCCAATTTGTGTTACACCATGATTGACATTCGATTTCATCACTGAATTAACTAAATGACGTTCATTTTGGTAATCTCCACGGTTAATGATTTCTCATAAGAACTTTAAGACATTATTAACATTATCAGTTCCTAATAAACATATGTCATAAAGTTGTGATTATTGAAACTGTTTGTTTAGTCATTTTGAAGTATAAAATAACTCAATTTTTTTGATGAATCTTGATTACTTTGTCTTTCATATTCGCTTTTAGTAACAATCTTAAACTTATGTGGTGTAATCACAAAAGATAAATTTGAATTAAAACTGACTGTTTGGGTTGTCACGTGAAAGTCTGGATGGTGTCTGGTTCTCCTGAAAACCGATGCAAAATTACGCTAACCCATAAGGGTATATTATATAACTGTAAGTATTTCTTTTGAATTATTAATTTCAAACTGTCATTATGTTACCTAATTTGAGTTTATTGACAGAAAAGAAATTTTCATTCACGTATTTATAATTTGTTTTTATTCTGTCCTAGCTATTACGTCATCTTGTACTAAAATCCTAATTAGTTCTTCGTTAGTAACTATCAACACTGATATAAGATTAAGCTGTGATAGTGTGACTTGAACAACATCTGTAATCTGATATTTCTACATCTAATTCAATTGGTTTTAATGGAAATTGTAATTACAAAATATCAACAAATTTAAAATAAGGAAGATAAATGGCATTAAATTAATTTACGTTATCAGTTTAAGAGGTTTATGGAAATTGTTGAATGTTTTTAATATTAGAAACCGATCTAAATAAGACAAACCATTGAACATCAGCAGGAACTATATAGCTATCCCACTCTGGTATGGTAATACTCAGTAGTACTCATCTAGTACTCTACTAGGGCTCGAACCAAGGACTTGCAGGCTTTTTCGTAAGCATCTAAACTTTAAATCACTCAGTTGGTCTCCAGAGGTTTCTTGTTTAACTTCTAAGAATTCATGAAACTATGATTTCATTCTCAGTTAAGTTGTGGATGCTGACTGCTAAGAAGTTTCATACATTGACAAAATGATTGTCCATTTCTTCCTGGTTTTCAGTGATTATCTGATTTACATTGTGTAACAATTTAAAAATCTACGCTAACTAACTTTGTTGATATACTATCACTTTACCATTATTTTCTTTAGTGCTACACAACATTTTAAACATTTTACTATTTTTATATGTAAAAACAAATGATGTTTATTTTAAATCTTTTATTAAGTTCATATATCTAAATAACAACAAGTAAATGTACAATTTTTTGATTGGTTACATTAAATTAAATATGTTAATTTTTGTTTTATTTAATCAATAAATGTAATTCACTGTAAAGAAGAAAAAATAATCAAACAACAAACAAACAAACAAACCTAGAAAAATTGTAAAATCAATAGATTATTAAAATGAAATGATTTAGTGATAATCTATCGGATTTTATTATTATAGTTTGTGAAGATTATTACAATGTGGAAATGATTTATGTCACGAATTGATGTTAGTTTTTTCAAAGAAAATCACCTTTAGATAAGAGATATTAATTTTAATTTTGTTCATATCTCTGAATTAATGAAACAATGTGGTAATAAAAAAAAAACGATAACAATAATTTATATTTTATGTAGTTGAAAGCGTGAGTCAATTGAAGCTAGACCACAATGGAAAACCTGGAAGCACTGGACGGCTGTTTCGTTCTATTATGGGACTCCTAAGCAGTGCGCATCCACGATCCCACCTTGCCAGATTCGAATCTAGGACCTGCAAAGCCTAACAATCGCATAATTTGTGACTAAAATAATTATAATCTAACTCGATTGAAAATAAACTTAAAAGTTGTTAAAGCTAGTTTATTTCTATTAGGAAAATGTGGTTCAATACAAGTGAGTATTTTGAAAACTAGGATGAAAATTATGTTCTGTTCAGTGATTTATGATTCTTACTGAATTGATTGGTTGACAATCTACTATGGTCCAAAATAACTCCCAAATATATATATGGAGATATTATCTACATCTTACTGATTGTACATTAATAACTGGTCACAAAATATTTCATAAAGAACTTCATTTTTCTGTATTAATAATGAAGTTAAACGCGATATTAAGCAATAGTATATGTATTATTTAGATCATATTATTTATTTTATTAAGCAGGTGATGATATTTCCTCTGCACATGAAAGTCATGTATTCTATATTGAACTGGTTCAAAAGTACATACTCCAAAGAAATTCTAAAATGTGGTGTATAACCAGTTGTACAGTTCATCCTGATTAAAAAGAATTTTTTTCTCACCTAAATTATTTCCTTAGTCCAATAAGTAATATTATTAAGGGTATAAACAATCTATATGAGTTGATATGTGTTTCATTATGGTGGTTTATACATTTCTATAATGAAGGTTATATTTTCATATTTTAAAAAGTTAAATATTGCTTTTAATCACAATATGTGACTATGATTGAAATATGTTTGTTCAAGTGTATACAAATAACTTCAGATGATTATGTGCAGGAACTTCCAAATACACTACTTTAATTCATTTGATGCTGTTTACTTGTATCTTCCTATTTTTATTTAGGACTGCAATTGATCAGTCTTATGTTGGCATACGTGCATCCTGTGAGGACTGCTTCGATATTGCCTTAAGTCACGAGATTTATAAGCAAAGATGGATAGTGGCTAGCAGTGGAATCTAGGACGCGCGTTTCGTCCTATTTGGGATTCGTCAGCTGGATGTACTTGTATCTCAGAGTTGATGTTCACTTTGGAACTCGAACCCTGTACCGTGAAAACTTGCCATCATTTCAGTCTCTTCTTATAGGGATGGTATTGATATTATTCTTGAATTCCATAGAGTTTTTAATTCCATGACTGTTATAGCCTGTGAAACGCCAATTGTTATAACCTGTGTGCCCGAGTGCCCTATTTTATATATGACGTGAAGATGCCGCCAAATGTCATATCATGTATCCACCTATTAAAGAGCACCGATTTATTGATCGGACCAGTGACACACGAAACCCGCGCTAGAAGTCTAGAGTACTTATCGGTTCTACTCTCTGCCTAGCCCAGCTAGTTAAATCCAGAACATCAATAACAGCATCTGCAGTATGAATCGTTTAATTCAAGCATGCTGGGTTTATATACCAATCAAATAGACTACATTGTACCATAAAATAGAAAACAACATTTGTACAAGTCTTAACCCAAAGCGGCTGTGAATGCGGGAGGCAGTAATCAATAGACTGAGGATAACCCAAGAATGGTAAATCGTATAGTAATATTTCATAGATCAAAACAAAGCCTATAACAAGAGGAACACGAATATGATTAGTTTAGTTACTTAACAATTATACAATAGGAAATAGACATAACATATTGGTCCATAAATAGTCCTCAAACTTACCATTCATAATTCTCTTTGGGATATAACAATGATTAATCAGTTTGTCATACGGTTTAAGCAACTTAGCTAAGTATTTCGCTAGATTGTATGTCGGTGAATTTGCAAAATCAACCACTGGTCTTAGTGAAGTATTATTTTTGTGAATTCTTGGAAGTCCATAGAATCTACAAGGTTTACACATTTTGGATATAATATAAGCCTTAATGACGATCCTAGTTTAATTTTTATCAACTGTAAGATTTTACTGGTTTTAGCCTAAAGTTTATTAAGCGTTGTCCTACTTTTTATTTCTTTTCTTACTTCATGTATAATGAGTAAAAACGTTAGTTCATATGAATTTAGTATTGATAAATTCAAATGTGAAGCCACTTAAAAACTGGCAACCAATTCAACAAGTAACGCAAATCAGTGAACATTTTATTTTAATCTGATTACATAAAACTATCTAGATAAGCTAGTGAATTTTCAAATAAACATTCAGGCTATCATGGTTTTCAAATCAAGACTGCAGAACAGATAATTTTATCATTATTATCTACTATTGTACAATGTTATCAAAGTTTCATGACATGTTAAAGAGTAATTTCATTTGTGTTTATGCGTATAACTAACAAAATTCAATGTTTCTATGCATATCAACACCTTAACAATAAACGTCATAATTACTTTCCGACTAAATAAATCTATCATTGCATTAAAACTAATCGCATACATCAGTAACTGTCCTGTCAACTAAATAAGAAAGTTTAGCTTTTACATCATGTGCTTAACATCTGTCTCTTAGATTGTATGATCTAATAAAGATGGTGACACAAACAAGCGAGATCAGATTAATGATTTTCTAGATAATAATTTTGTATTTTTTTCAGTCCCGTAGTCCGATTATTTGACTTATCATGATACGGTGTCATCTAAAACCATTAGATATTATTAGGTTAGTTTCGAACAATTCAGTCTCACATTACTTGTTTTCAGTTGTTTAAAGAATGAGATTTTTAAGCAAAAAATGGAATGAGTCTAAATGTTGACAAGTTCAATGAAAGTTAATATGATAGATTTACTTATGGTCAAAATATGACATGCAACTCAAAAATCATTATCAAAGATTAGAGGAGAAATGATCAACATTTTTCCCAAATTAATGACACTTAAATGAAGATTGCATAAGTCAGAAGAGGATGAAAATAAGTGAATAAACAAATTCAATGTTGACAACTATCTTAGCATTTCGAGTGAGTTAAACTGATCACATGTTATCCTAAAAAAAATATAAACATGTAGTGAACGAATAATTGATAGAGAAAACCAATCAATTGTTTTATCGAAAATCACTAAATGCCTTTGTAAAATATGCGAATCATACATTAAATACATCATTTACCCATCTTCCTTGAGTTGTTCTTAGCATACTCCATCATTTTGCTAATGCTGTTGTTAGTCCTATTATTCTCCGTTTTCTTTCCTTTTCTCTTAGTCTCAATGTTCAGCTGATAAGTATTCCACTTCCCATCCCTGCTACATACTACTTATATCTGTCGGTATAAGAGGCGCACATGGCATACATATATATTCACAAAATTTGTCCATTTTCCAGTTTATTGTAAATATCCATTAGTTCTTTTAGTTATCATGAAATCCGTCTGTTCATAGCTTTTTAGACCATTTGTAGTAAAACGATTATTTTGATTAGCAGAAACCATTAATCAGACAATAACAGCGTAGAACTTCAAACGTACGTACATCAGTACAAGTTGCCACACCACATTAGCACAGAGATACAATTGTCAATTCAAATCCCATAATGGTAGAAGTATTAAGAGTATAAGAAGTAATCGGAAAGATTAGGGTTTGAAGATGTTATTCAAGGAGTATAATCCAGTGAAATATATTTGGAAAGAGAAAAGGATAGAGACATGAAGAATTCAGAAGATTATAATTTGGGAGAACACAAATAGTGGTTGCACCTTCACCATTGCAAACGATTTTGAGCCATGTCATTCAAGGTCTCTAACCATCGGTTGTTATCATCTCACGGATCATAAACAGGTAGTCTACACCTATCAACATGGCTCAGTTCACTTGTCAGTGATTTCATGGAGTTGTGCCGTGCTTTGTTCTGGCCGCCCATAGCTTTCTTCTAATCAACGCCTACACCATAAAACATCGCAATTCGGGACAGTCGGTGGTTGGGCATACGTAACACGTGTCCTAGCCATCTCAACTGATGAAGTTTTACTACTTCATCAATGAATTTGTCATCCTTACCTAATACCCATTTCCTAATAACCGCATTACTTACTCGGTGGTCTCAGGATATATGAGCAATGCTTCGAAGACACCTATGATCGAATACTAGCAGTCTACGAAAATCCTCTACTCTTACCGGTCATGTTTCACTGCCATAAAGTAGGACGGAACGAACTGCTGCACAGTAAACCCGTTCGTTGGTTGCTAGACGGATATCTAGCCTACGCCATAAATGACGCAAGTTGGCAAAGGCTAGACGAGCCTTCTGTATCCGTGATGAGATTTCGTCACACACCAGACCACAAGGGCTGATGAGACTCCTAAGATAAGTGAAGCGGTCAACACTCTCAACTACTTCATTCCCTATCATTAGTTCGGGTTAAAATTGATTCTCTGATCGTTTATTCCGCGTATTTCAATAAATACAATAATTAAACATCGAACGGTACATCAATATGATAGATACTTTCAAATGATGAGTTGTATGGGGAAGTTTTTTTCAAATCAATTCAGTCATAACTGGGGAGAATTTACTACATAAATACTTTTCGATAACATAGTTGATAATTTATACATTAAAAAGTCACATCATGTTGAATGTTGGATATCATAAAAAAAACCCAACTTGTAATCGCTTATTGCTTACTAGATGTTCATGTAGTACGTTTATCGTGTCGTTCATTCATTATTATTTCATGGTTAAGGTAAAGGGAACTATAAACAGTTATTTATATTTGGTACGTCACCATTGCTATTATAATTATAATTATTCAGTTTGTGAAAAGTTGGAATTCGGATAAAATTGAGTATCTATTAAATATTATTACATTGATAAAATAGGTTGAAATATATTGAAAATAGACTCAGCGAATAACAGTATATCCAAAAAATCTACCAAAAAAATAATTGATCATACGCAGTGGCTACTACAAATGAATAGGTTAAACTTGATATTCTTAGGAAAAGTAACCGAAACTAATGGTTATTTTTAGTTATTCAAAAGATAGATTTCAGAGTGAGAAATAAGCATAATCGTGGAGATCCCTATTAATTCGACTCAAAGTTAATTCCTTTTATTATTCATCCCATGTTTTATTCGAAATAAACACATCTGTATCATAGTTTACATTCATCAACTTATTTACTTCTGTGAAGGGTTGGCTGGTTCATGGACATTTAACCTCATAAGTCCTTTAGATAACTAATTCATTGGGAATAATAATGTTTAATAATTATCCAATAAGTTTAATTTAAGTAATAATACCATAAGAATAGAAGTATATCATATCATTATAACTTACATGTAGACTACCTGTTTATGATCCATGAGATGATAACAACCGATGGTTAGAGACCTTGAATGACATGGCTCAAAATCGTTTGCAATGGTGAAGGTGCAACCACTCTTTGTGTTCTCCCAAATTATAATCTTCTGAATTCTTCATGTCTCTATCCTTTTCTCTTTCCAAATATATTTCACTGGATTATACTCCTCGAATAACATCTTCAAACCCTAATCTTTCCGATTACTTCTTATATTCTTAATACTTCTACCATTATGGGATTTGAATTGACAATTGTATCTCTGTGCTAATGTGGTATGGCAACTCGAACTGATGTACGTAATTACGAAGTTATACTTTGTGACTGACTGACATAATTAACGCATGACATGTTTATCTTACATATCGTATATTCAAAAACAGATTATAAATAGATAATAGATATTTTTATGAAAATGACGTCATATATTTAGTAATTTATGTGAAATGATCATCGCTGAATTTCATCGGTCTATCTTCATTTACTTGGAAAATGTAAATATTCAAACCGTTACACAATATGTCACAATTGCAATAGCTACCAAATCATACTCTGTGATATTGTGGTCAGTTTGCAGATGTGTTTATGCCTGACAGCTATTTATACATACGGCAATCATATATATAAATATATATATATATATATGGTATTTATTATAATAAAATGGTTTAATTTAGGTTGTCATTAGTTACAAGGAAAATGAAATCAGTCTTCAAGAGATCAGACAAAATCTGTGATATTATGAGAGGCTAGCAAACCTCGAAATTTCAGATAATTAGGGAGAAATTTAAGGAAACTCTACTCATTTTTCATGTGCTTCTTGACATGGCTCGTTCAGTCATAAGTTCTCATAAATCAATCTTACAGTCAGTGATGTTACTATTTAATTATTAGTTACCAAAACTCTAGATATTGTATATAATTGTTTTTGATCTATTATGATAAGGACAATATGATTTAGACATTTTTCTTGATGTTAAAAAAGTCAAAAAACCTTTTCTCAAAGAACTGATCTTAAATTTTAGGCAATTCAAGATTCATTTGTACTGAGTCAGACTGTGTGTTCGACATAATTATAACTAAATAAATAAAAACTGTAGGAAATGAAAAGTTTAATTGTGGTGAACACTATAGAAGTAAACAACCCTTTCAGACCATTCACTGATTTCCGCTAAAGTTACATAGGTCTTTAATGTATACCTGAATTTATGAACAATCTTATTAATGGAACTGACCTCAGTGTTCATATAAAATTGGGACAACGTCTCATTTTAACCTAATCATTAAAATAACAGTAACTACACTCTCTCTTGATAATTTATTGCGAGGCAGTATCATGGATAGGCACTGCTGAGGAGTCCCACAATAGGACGAAATGGCAGTCCAGTGCTTCCTGGTTTTCCTATGGTGGTCTGGCTTCAACTGATTCATGATCTCAACTATTAAAATATCTTTTTTTTTTGTTAAAATTTATTCCTATTTTTGCATAAATCTAACATTCTACTTATACTTGTGTAGCAGTTAGATGTATTCATTTTCGTATTAAAATTTCGTTAGTGTTTTACAGTATACTACATAATTGAATAATTCTGTAACTATGTGTTCACATTCATTTATTTATAAATTAATCGTTTTTATCTACCCCACTATTTTATTAGTTTATTAATCATTCTTAATTATTATCATTAAATAGTTGAGTATTTTTTTGTCGTATAAACCTTCTAACAAGCATGCTATTAAAATTAATTGGTTTTGACTGGATTATTATTGTTAAACATACATGTCACAGTAGGGCTATGAAGAAAAGCGTAATAAAAAGAAAGATTTTCTCTTCCTCACACACTCACTCTCTGTGTATCTTCCTTCTTAATGTTTTAATTGAATTTTTTTGTCTTGGTTTTATTAAAAGAAAATTAATACAAACCTTGGAGAGATATAGACTGAAGTGGTAATGTTTTGTATGCTACTTATGTCGACATATATAAGTAGTATGTAACACCAATCGAAAGTGGAAAACCTGGTAGCAGGAAGTTGAGAGGACTGAATAGAAGAGGATGGAATCAGAGGTTAGTTGGTAAGGAAATGAAGGAACAATAAAGTCTAAGACAATTAATGGACATTTTGCAAATGAAGAATTGAACGTATAGTTTTCACATTTTAACAAATTGTTCGACGTTTGGTCAACTCCACTTGTGTTTCCTTTCATTACAGTAAGACTGGAGACAAATAAAAATAGACATTTTAGAGATTTGATGCATTATATATTTCCAGAATGCAGAGTAAACTGATTAACCAAACGTTTTTGTACATTTTTTGTTTAAAAGCTTAATTCGGAAATTTCAATAAATCACCATCATTTCAGTAGTTTGTTTCAGCTGAACTTTATTTACTGTAGATAAATTACTGAGAGCTCAATGTATAATGAAAGTTGAAAATTTTCTCAGTAAGGAAAGTCAGTTTTCATAGTTGAGAGATGTTATCAAAAATGAAAATGTGAATTCGTAAAACCTTCTACTACCATCAATTCTATTTGAATATTTCATGTGACGAAAGTAATTGTAATTGTTTAACCTACTTTATTCGCTTTCTTCTAGCAATACTATAGATAAAATTTAAGTTACAATCCTAAAGCACAGATGACTTTGAAAACCAGCTGATCATTATATTCGCTAGTTAGTGATATTCAGATCCGGTTATTTGCTTTATTGCTTTATTATGAAACAGTACATTCCACTCGTGATTTTAGTCGGTTTATTTTAACTTCAGATTTGAAGGAACTGATGCTTCTTGAAGGATTTAATCCTCGAAAGGGACTTAAAATACATGACATTTTTCACTATTTAGCATAAATTCAATGTTTTAATTTCAGTTATGATTTATTATAATTCATTGACTGTAATTGATTAACAGAAGAAACTTTATTTTTGCTTGTAATATTACCAATTCCAACTTCATATGTCGTATGTTCTCTCAATGTCTCTACAAGTGAAAAATCGTAATTTTTGATCAATAAAGAGTGTATTTAGCTAACATGTGAACTTCCAATCTCATGATTTATAATTTTATTATTTTCGAAATTCTCTTGGTGACTTCATTTTTGAACGTGTGGACCCGTTATGTTTTCTTCTTATATTAGATCACTAGATATTTATTAACAAAACCATCGATTAACAAATGGTCTATATACCGAAATTTTAAAAATTTCCTAAAGTCTGCCATAAATTTGTTTGAGTTATGATGCGCAAATTTTTATTGTATGCAGGATTTTATCGACAGCTATCCCTATGAAACTCTAAAGAAGATGATAGTGTTAGCTTTTCATCTTATTAATCCATGCTCATATAGACTGAGTTAATCCTTCTTCTTCATATCTAGCTTCAGCTATACATGCTATTCCTTTCTCTTATCCAATTTATAGAAAAATAGTCATTGACTCTCTCTAACTAGAGTGGTTAAGTTTTAACTATACTAGTTTCTATATATTTAAATCGAACAGAATTAAACTGTTTAACATTTATTTTATACTCATCAATTATCATTTAAAACACATTTCCATTGTCCACTAGCGTCCAACCTTTCGTTATTCGTGCCAAGAGTTAGATCATTCATGAAGATCATTTGAATAAATATATGAATTTTTACTGATCTGTTTCACGTGAATTATTCTGCAGCATTTACTTACCTTTCAGATTAACCGATATTTTTTACGAATATCTGACAGATGCTTAAGTTTCCATATCCCGTAAGAACTATTCAACTTTACAGCATATAGATTTCATCAGTCAATAGAAACAATTTTTTAAGCCATCACAGCTAAAGTTTATGATCCTTTTTGTTCCAAACCATATTCATGTAACATATTTTGAATTACTTACTAACATTTAAAGGTAATCAAATTTGATCCTCAGGAAAATACAAAGAATTCATGATATGATGCAAATGTTGCACTGTTAGTAATGTTAGCAAAACAAGAAACTTCTTAGATCTATGAAAAAGCATTGGAACATGCTCATCTCTACTGGCTTAGAACAGTACAGATCCAGTTGTTGTAAGACTAGGAATGCTTGAAAAGCGTTGTAAAGTAAGACTAGACAGTCGTATAAGAAACGATTGGTTAGGGATTGTAAATATAGTCCGAAACGACTAGTTTCGTATATAAAAGGGCGAACTCAGAGAAGTCATAGGATTCTATCACTTTTGGTTCAACAAAATTCATTAATATTGGCAGGGGATAATGCCGAAAAAGTTGAAGCCTAATCGGAATATTTCAATAAAGTGTTTTCTATCAGCAATGAGGAACGACCAACGAATAATTGTGATTGCGGATGCTTGTTGATGAACCCTGTAGTTATTGAGAAGGGTACTGTATTAAGACTACATCAGCATCTCAAACCCGATAAGTCCAGTGGTCATGATGATATTCATCCTAGGATTATGAAAGCCCTATTGGATGTAATTGCTGAACCTATAGCTATACTGTTTGATATGTCTCTGAGGCAGTCTACACCGCCAAGAGACTGAAAAGAAGCAATAATTAGTCCGGTGTATAAGACGGGGAGTAGAGATTTAGTTAGTAACTAACAACCCGTTAGTCTAACCAATGCAGTTGTAAAACTAGTGGAAAAGATTATTCGGATGGCTGTTATAAACTGTGTGAATGGGCATAATCTTTTATCCAGGGAGCAACATGGTTTTCGAAAAGGCCTATCATGCTTGACAAATCTGCTCATTGCAAAAGAAGATTGGGCCGAAGCAAAAGATCAAAATATTCCTGTAGATGTGATTTTCATAGATCTAAATAAAACCTTTGATATGGTCTCCCATTCTGGTCTTAAATTAAAACTGGAAACTTTTGGAATTCATTATACGGTCATTAACTGGATAAGTGACTTTCTTCATGACAGCAGACACAGTAAATGGAGCTCTCTCATCATCGGAACCTGTACAAAGTGGAGTTTTCCAAGACACGGTCCCCGGTCCCCTTCTATTTTTACTTTATGTAAATGAATTACCAACTGTAGCAAAGTCATCCGTTCTAATCTTCGCCGATGATGTAAAGATTTAGCCACCCGTACACAGTATGTCAGATAGAATTACATTACAGGATGATCTCAACTTATCGGTGGCATGGATGAACGTATGGTCACCAGAAGTGAATCCTAAAAAGAGTGGGCTGATGTAAATAAATATGATGATTCGTATCAATACACAATATGTGGATTCGTGTTACCCAAAGTAAGAAACTATAAATATTTAGGAGTCATAATAAGTAGCGATCTCAAAACTGCTAGTAACTGTAAGATAGCTGCTGAAAAAGGCTATAGGGTATTATGGCCTATTCGTAGGTCTTTTCAGTAGTTAGATGAAGAAATATTTAGATTATCATACCCGAAGTTCCTGAGACCGTATTTAGAATATAGGATTCAAGCAGCGAGTCCTTGTTTCAAATATGAGGCGAATATTTTGGAACGAGTCCAATGACGAGGGACTAAAATGGTAAAAGGTCTCTCTGGCCTTATGAAGACAAACTGAGACACCTCAACGTATATCTGTTATCTTACCGTAGAATACGGGGTGATCTAATATTAGCTTATCGTATACTGAACGATGACGACATTCGAAAAAAGTTCAAAAACCGAGATCGAATAGTCTACGTCTGGCGTTTCGTTTCTCACACCGAAAAGTGAATTACTGGAATTCCCTACCAGAACACGTAATATCAGCACTTTCTATTGATATATTCAAAACAAGATTGGACTTCCACAGTGTTATAAACTGCAAGGATTAATATAGGTCGATAGACCTCCTATCCTTATTTATGAAGACTAATATAACAAAACATAATTATTTTTCGAAGTACAGACATAAATGAAAAAGTGAAGTAATTAAAATCAAAGTTCTAAAAAGTGTAGCACTAGTACATTCTTATATTACAAGTGTAACATTGAGACTATTAATTAATTATTCATAAATTCCAGTAAATGTTAAACAAAGAAATACCTGAATAAAATCATTTGCAAATCATTATGTATGTTTGAAAAATTGAAAAAAAAGATTCTTCAACGATCCTAAGAAGTAAATATTTGGTTTGACTCTTAATGATAATTATCATAGACCATCAAATAGACCACATTCTTTGATAAAAAAAATATCTGACCATTTATATTTATGTCTAAGCACATAGAGATCGAGTGTTTTTAAACTAGATTCAAAGAAATAGACTGTTTTAAACATTTAGAATGTGTTATATAAAGGTCAATTCTGGTGATTAGGAAGATTTAAAATAATCAATATTTCAATCAGAAAACAAAGGCATAAGAAATGCTACGAAATTAGAAGGCAAATTATAACTTTTGGAAAGTCCTGAAAGGCTATTGTACTCTAATTCAGAACTTTAAAGTAGTGTTTAACCATGACCTAAAAGTAGGATATATTTCACGTGATTGAGCCCACTGTCCAGATTGGTAAAAATAAGTATTGAAGTTAATTACTAATGAGTCTGTGACTTTTATACACTAGGGTCGTATTGGGGATATACTTGAATATTTGATGATAAACTTCTGCCATCTAAAATTGATATGCTTACCCTGATATCTGATGTTCGTGAGTTCAGTCCCGTGTGATATTTTGAGTGCATACGATCTAAGATTCACAAACTGTGATGAATCAAATGTTTAGTACAATTTGGTTTTTAACAGTTCTAAAATTGATATCTGTTTGTGACAAGAACCTTACTTAAACACCATAAATTCCCCCAGATGGATGGTTATTGTAGTATTGGAACCTTTCATTCTTTTGGTTAATAAATTTATTAAAGTACTTATCATTTCCTTGATACGAGTTTAGTATTTCTTTGAAATGAACTTGAGATCTTTTAGTGCATTCTGTATAACATGTATTAGGCTTTATCATCACAGTATTAACATATAGTATGGTTGTAAACAAATTACTATCTTACAGAATATTATAATATTCTTTCATTGACATACTATTTGTTGGTTGACAACCGTCTTGGTGATACATTTTTTACGCTGAGGAAAATAGAATACTTTTCATTACAGGTACTTTTATCACATGTTTAAATTGTGATGTAAAAAACGGTATTCCAAAGAAGATGAATATACTTCAATTCGTACCAGTATTCAAATTTGTACTAAATATCAGCTTCATGTACTACTTGAATAGAAATGTTAGAGCAAAGGAATATGCCTTTTATTTATTTCAAAGTATTGAGAGTCTTAGAATGCATATCCTCCAACAACTAGCCAGCTGGGATATTATGTCTATAATTCAATTATAACTTACAAGTCAATCGTTTAAGAATTCTTCAATTGTCTTGGGAACATTTCTTTAAACGAGACCCAGAAACTGGTTTTATAAAGTTATTTGGTTTTTAGAAACCTGCTTGAATATTTACGCTACCTATTTTCCCTGCTACTAATAACAATGAAGATAGTAGAAGTAACTTATCCGGTTATTCTTTACGTCTATAATTACAATACTTGACGAAAAAACGTGGAAACTGTACCTTCTGTTAACACCTTTAGTTCGATCTTGGAATTTTTTTCAGCACAAAAATAGGAAGAAATGACATTTATCGAATTTATTTGTCGGAATAGTGCATTTGTAATATTTAAATGAATAAAAAAGGTAAATTTTTTGACGTTTCAAGCCACTTCCAAGAAAAAATAGGTAAAACAACTTGAATGTGTGTAGAATTTGTCGTAAGTGATGTTTCATTTGTATTTTATTGTGCGTTTATTACGAATTCCAAATATAATACGTCCAGTTTTGGTCATCTAATTCTATTTGCATTAAATTGTATCACTTTGGGAATCCTTAGTTTGCAATTCAGTTTGAATATTTCCAATTATCATAATGAACTTGTTTCAAAAGTATAAAGTAACAGAGGAAAAATATTGTAGCTGTAAATAATTCCCCAAAATCAATAGCTCATTAAGTGTTCGACATTGGATGCCGACCACACTGTTTTAAGTGGACTTGTTTAACTGAAGGTTTTCGGTCATGCATCCGCACCAGATCACGTTACGAACCAGCGTGGGACACAGCTCCTACGTTCACTAGCCTGATTAGAGTAAACGCTTCTCGATATGTTGATAACGTATCAAATATATCTTTCCTACCTCTTCGCATCTGACTTCTGGTTTTATGTAATTGGGGAACTCTTCGAATATAAGTGTTACTGGTTGTTAGTTGCCAAACTAGAATACTGGTCGTATCTTCGGTATTATTTTACTTAGCTTTAAATAATATCATAACTGGTTCATCTATAATTTTGATACGGAACATTTTATTTCTATCTTGCCTTTCGTTCGGTGTGTAGCGGTAAATAAACCCCTAAAATTAATAGCTTTGTAAGTCTTCGACATTGGATGCTATCCACATTAGTTCTTACGGACTCACTTGGCTGAAGGCGCTCGGCCACGCATCCGCACATGTGTGAACTCCGTGCTCAACTTCTCCTGCAGTCTCTGACTAGGTTAGATCATACTGATAAATTGATAACCTATCAAATATATCTTCCAATCTCTTTGCTTCTGTCTTTTGGTTTCACTGGATGGGCACGATTCAATTATAAAAGGTGTTGCTGGTCAAAGTGTTATCAAACTACAAATACCTGTGTCATCTTTAGGTGTTCAGTACTTGGAATTTGAAAGTCTTAATATTGAAAAAAATTCGCATTAATCCTTCTGTAATAAGCATCCAAAAGAACATCTCATTAGTAGTTTGTTATAATCAAATAAAATTTGTCTTTCTAAAACTTCAAAGTTTGGTGTCCTTTTTGTTTGTATGTAAGTTGCGAACTTATTAGTTTATAAAACTCCGCAAAGGTCTGAGAAAGAATCTTGGATATAACAAGCTGTCCTCAGTATACAAAGTAAAAGACCTAGAACGGAAATTTATACAACTCCACTGAACGTTGATTTACATGAGAACATTGGGAATTTTTCCTCACCTGTCGACAAGCGATAGGAGCATATTTGATTCACTTCAGAAGGAGTCATAAAATTTCGAGACTTTTGCGCGGCACCCAACTGAATGCTTTACTGAAACCAACATAGACATCGCCAACTGGGTTTTTTCTGTCATCAGAATATGGTATTTGGACGAACTAATAATTATTACGTACTTGATTGCTCTCTGGTTACGAATTCTAAAATCACTAGGTTTACTTATGCTCATCTAGTTAGCACCTGGCTTAAATTTCACTATTTCGGGAATTCCTAGTTAGTACAATGATTTGAAAAGTTCGAGTCATCTAGCTGGCGTCATGAAAAAGTCTGTGACTAAACATTTGGATTTATACTGAAGTTCTGAGGCTCTCTAAGATTAACTGGAGAGGTTTGTAGTGGAAAATAAGTCCCAAAAGTCAATATCTCCGTAGGTCTTCCTTCTTTGATGCTGATCGCATAAGTTTTACTGAACCCACCTAGTTGAAGGCGCTTAGTCACGCATCCGCACCAGAACACAAGTGAGTTCTTTGTGATACACATCCCCTTTAACCACTATCTTGCTTACACTGATCGCTTGCCGATATATCGATAGCCTATCAAATTATGGAGTTTGTATGAACTGATGGTTCATTTGCACTTAACCTCTGTCTGATTTTGAATTCCAAATAAAATAAGTACTTTTGTGCTCACCTAGTTCTTCTTGGACAAAATTACGCTGTTTCGGGGGTGCGTAGTCCGTACAACGATTAAAATATTTAGAATTATCACACAAATATATCTTCGATCACCTTCATTCTTGACTTCTGATTCAACTGGGTTAGCACACTTCAATCTATAGGTGTAACTGATTCAGGCGGCGTCAAACTCCGAATATTTGTGGTATCTTTTGGTTTGAGGTCAAGAGTATGACCAGGAAACATTTGAAGGAAGACAAAATTATGGCTCATTTACTTAAATTCATGGAAAGGTGTCTATAAAAACATTTGCATACCCAGAGAAGGCTGTTACACTTCTAAAGAACTACTACTAAATCATGTGAAGTGCTCTGATTTTGAACGTCATGAAGAAACAAAATTTTGCAGGTTGATTGGTCAGAACAACTAAAATGTCACAGAAGTTATCCCTGAATTGCAGAAACAAGGTGCAGGTATAATTCTGTGGTCGACATCATGTGCAGCTGCTTGGTCGGTCAGTTGCAGGAATTAACATACCAAACCTAAAAAGAAAGCTCATGCAAATATCTTAGTGTTCTTTTGAAAATACCTGAACTGCATGAACCTGGCTTCCAGGACATCAAGAAAACTACTATATTACTTAGTTATCCTAATCCGATAGTGCTCAAGGTGAAAACCGATAATCCTCGTTCTTGTCAAAACATAGGTAACAGTTTGTGGAGCAGTTTCAAAGCAGATTACGGACGTTAAGACAGGTTTAGTAAGTGCTTGTCCTATGGTAGGATTTCAGTTACGTAGTTCATATGTCTTTCGTCATAACAAACGCTTTAGGTGTGTTAAAATGGGATACAACAACTCAGCTACTGTTCGTTTTGCCACCAGTGATGATCAACCTTGTAGTTCGGATTTTATTATGTTGGGTGATTCTATCTTATATAATATCCTTTTTACAGCTACGAGCAATTTACTTCACATTCAAAAAAGATTATATCTGTCCAGTGGTACCTTATAAGATTTTATTATTGACAGTGGTATCGCAAAATACATTCTGACAGTTGGAAAGTTGAAGTCAATAAATCTGGATGCCATAATTAATCCTACCAAAGTATTACTGGTCATAGCTTCCCTAGTCTCAGATTTTGTAATTTCCTAACTATAGACGGTATATCTTTAAACATAAATTGTGAATTTCTTATCATTGATTGTGGACTATCTATCTTTGGTTTAGAAAATTTAAAAATGTCTCATGCACAGCTTTCCTCATTGACCGACAAAGACTACTCTAATGAAGTGCTTGATAGATTAGTAACCTCGTGGTCGCATTGCCAGGAATTGCGCACGACTTCAAAGACCTCTCGTTCTGATGTGCAAGCAAGAAACCTTGAAAACAAACGTCAATTCTACTGCAGCTGAAAAATTCAAAGATCCAGAGAAGAGAATAGATAAGATCTTTTGATGCAGATTAACCAGATGGTACGCAAAAGAAACAATGAAGAAATTGTTTGAACAGAAGAAAATTCGTACGAAAACTTTTCTACAGCATATGAAAGGTTTGCTAAAACAGGTCAATAAATCTGTGATTCATATGCAAGTCATTCACAACAACCATAGACCTTACAAGTACTCAAGTGAGTTTGTTCTATGTTCCGTTGCTAATTCAAATGATAATGGGTACATCCGAGGTCATTCAGAGTCTCTATCCAATACACAGCCGTAGAGAAAGTGAACCTAAGGAGATGAAGTATATACGATTACAGAAGTTTGGATTCCCATTTAGGCTGTGGTATTTGTATGAACAAATAAATCCAATGTACTTGATTGCCCTATGAATACAAATTCCAAGATGGTGGAAAAATCCAAGAATAATACGTTCATTTGTGTTTATCTAGTTTTATCTGCCTCAAGTGGCACCATTTCGAGAATTCTTAGTTAGCACATTAAGTCGAATACTTCCAATTATCATACACACTCCACCCATTGTTCACGAACCATTAAGAGCTTTCTGATCACATGAACCACTTTCTGAATCCATGTTGCCTATTGATAAGGGGTTTCATGATAGTTTTCATGGTCTTCTTAGTGGTTGTATATAATATTTCGACTACGACACTGGGGGCAACAGACGAGCTTATGATTCGGTGAAAGTCGGCTTGATCCTGTCTCGTAATGTCGTGTGACAGTTAGATCCCTACAGTCTACTGACAATCAAATCTGGTTATAGCACATATTGAATATTATAGTGAGAGGAATTAAAATGTGTCTAAAGGCGATTCATGCATGAAGACTGTCTGGAAGTATTCAAGAATGACCGTCTGATTATCTCAAAGTATCCCTGTATTTAAAAATACAATGCATTCCGTCTCTAAGTAGGCAATCCACGGAAGCATTATTGTTCTGTAATCAGTATACGAGAAAAGTCCTTTTGTCTGGTTGTTTGAAGTCCGTAGCAGTCCATACTCGGATTTGTGTCAAGCAACACGAATTGTGTTCACAGACTACTTTACACTGATTTGAAACATCCTATTAAAGTTGCTATCCCATTAATTTCGGCAATGATACTGCACATTCTTTTTGGACACATAAACATTGACACCATTTATTTGTCCGATGAAGTCAGTGTTTATTTCTTTGAAACTATCCAGAGCGTTGACGGCTGAGGTTTCGACTCTGTAAATCCACTGTTTTATCTTAGTCAATCAACTAGTCATTAGTTGCAGCATCAGAGTTGACCATTTGCGATTGAAAATTTGATCTCACTTGTAATGAAGATGGAAAGCTTTTTATGAAAAGTGTGAACCGCATCGTCGCTTCATTTACTTAAAAATAGTTGTCAGTAATGTTCGTCATGATTTTATCATATATGATGGTCAAAGTTCTTTTGCCAGCCTTCAATAATTTTCATTTTTCAAATTTGACCTTGGCTCGATACGCGTTAAGTGCTTTTCGCGCACATGGTACGACCGGTAATTCTGTCGATTTTCCCAATTTTTTGAAATAAATAACACAATTGTCTGACGTTTAAATAAGTTAGTCACAAAAGATTTCACATTTTGGTTTCAGTGATATATTATGTATATATATGTACACATATATAAAAATAAGATATCTTATGTTTATACATATATATTCAAAGCCTTATAACTGAAGAGAGAGCACAATGAGATGTGTGACTGTTTTGAACTCCATTGTGTTAGTTTTATAAGTAGCGCGACAATAATGTAGAAGCATTCAAGTGAAAATTTCTAACTATTTACTGGAGTTCCTATCTCTCTAATTCAAGGAAAACTCTTTCCTTCATAGGTTCAAAGTATTTGGTGGCTTCTCCCAAAGTCTTGTAAAATTTTGAGGAGAAACTCTAAAGTTTTCTAAGATTCTTGGGAAATATTGAGGATAACTCAACATTTCCCCAAACGTTTTGGGGATTCTCCTCATACCTTGGAAGATTTTAAGGACTTCGTGCCATTTTCTTCAAACGTTTTTGGAGTTTTCTTTTGAGGATTCCACAAAATTTGCTCAGAATTGAGAAATCTTGTAGCGAGTTTTTGTGGGTGCTTTGTCTTCCTTTGAATGAGTAAGTTATGAGTATAGACACCACTTCATCGGATAATCGGTTCCAAGAGCCGATGATCTGGTTCAAAGACCTGTGTGTCACAAGTTTTTTGTTCGTTCCCGACCTTTAAGCTTGCCTGTTATGTCTTCTGAGTTGTACTAATCTATCAGGAGAAAAAAGATATATCGGGTCCAAATCATTTCATATTATTTTATACATCAAAGTCAGATGGCCTCTGAACATGCGGTGAGACAGATGAAAAAGGTCTAACTTCTCGGTCTTCTCTGTGTATGGTAAGACTCATACTTATGACATTGCATGGATAGCTGATTTTTGCACGTTTTCTATGATACTTGAGTCACATTTTAAACCGTGTCTTGCAGCCCAAAACTCAGTACTCAAGTTATGATATTACTAAGATTGCGTATGGTGTGATGACCGTATTCGTAACCAACTTGGAAAGAATCCATCATAACGGTTTAAGGATTCTAAACCCTCTAGTTCCTACTGCACAGCAGTGTGCAGTAGCCTTGAGGTCGTGACTTACTGGAACTTCTAGATCATTGTGAGACAGAACTACGGGCACTGACGCTTCTTCAATACTGTAGCTAATTACCTTTGTATCTCCAATGTGTATGTTAGTGGATGATGGCATCCAATATCATTGAGTCAGTTATTTAAATCTTTTCCAGTATAATGAGTTATTAGCTACTGAATTACTGGACATTACTGGACATCTTTCCTATTGCTTTTTGAGTAGATTTTACTCTAGATCTGTTCATGAGCACAAATTTTAGCCATTTAGAATATGAATCAGTAGGCAATAAAGCATAATACAGGGTTGAAAAACAAAAACATTTTAACAGTCCAAATTATTGAAATCAATACCATCGGTAAACGTTTAAAACAAAGCCCGTATTATACGTCATAAGAAGCTGTTAAACCGTTTCTGTAGAGTACAATGTAAGCCAATATCAGTTTCGTCTATGTAAGTGACTGTCAGTTAAGGGGATATTCTAAAATAATAATAGTCAAAATAATGTGTCATTCTGTTGGAAACGTAAACAAATTTTGTTTTACCCAGAGTATATACAGATTCAACAGTTGGTTTAAATAGTTTAATAATCTGTGTAGATAACTAGTTTTATGCGGTGCAATCATCAGCAGCAAAATGTGTCTTAGATATCCTGAAAAGAACGTGAAGGATGACTTTTACTATGAGACGCCATGAACTATCTAACAGTACTTTACATTCATTAGAGTTTACCATGGAACTTCATGAAATAAATCAAATCATATAGTTAAAATATCTTCATTTCGAAGATATAATTTGTTGTGTATTGCTAATTATGAACAAACCGTAAACAACACAGTCGCCTACCAGACGTCCACCTTACGTTTGCATTTAAAGTCTTCTATATACTATGTTTTTGCTAGACGTTGTTATAGCTATCTTGTAGTTGATGACACTCTTTAGCTCTCCAAATCTAGTGCAAGTTCATCTGTTAGTAGTTTGCCAAATGTTGTGATCTATTTGATAAATAATGAGGACCGTTTCTGGTTTTTCGGATTTCTGTCGAATTTCAATATCTTAACATTCTGGATACCAAAAAGCTTGAAGTGTTTTTAGCTAGTGTGATATTACGAAAACCATTACTCTACTTATTCTAATGGGACCTTGATAAACTTGTTAGTTTTACTGACAACGATGTCATCATGAATACGCCGAATATGACCAGTCACACTTTTTTTATTTGAATCGTATTTCTACCATCATGTTCAGTTATTTCACTAGTTACGAAAAAATTCATGTACATTATTTTTTTTGTTTATGTACACAATACTCAATCACGTTAACGCTATTATTGCTATCATCCTTGCTAAAATTACTGACCAATTTATACGAACCGTTTTTGTATTATATTTCTCCCAAATTTTTCTGTATTTGTTTGTAAAAATTTATGGTTAATCAAACTGATACCTTTGTTACTATAATTGGAAGAATGCGTTTTTTATCATTATTAACTCAATTTTCTTCGCAAAGTATTATATGATCAAAGAAATACTACAGAAATTCTTGTTAAAAAGCACTAACTGCAGGGGAGCACCATAAACTCTGGGGTTATTTATGAACAACATTATGATATGTATAACTATTTATAAGATTGAGGCAATGCATTTTCCCAAGGGATAATGATACTGATTTGTTTCATATAAAAACTAATAACATTGATCATTTAGTTGCTAGTGTTTTGCAAAATACTTTTTATGTTGGGCAATTGCCTTGTTTAAAGGGTTATATGCTGATGTAAGCAATTTATTGTTACTCAGATACCTAGATGTTACGAATGTTCCCGTAAAAATTTAAACGTGATATTTCTTATAATGATAACAATATCTTGGAGTATCATAATAAATTATCAACAGCATTAAATTGAAAATTTCGAATTCGTTTAGTGTTTTTTGGAAATAACGTAGTTATTTTTCTGTATGCATGCAGACTTTGATCATGTTCAAAATGCAAAAAAAACTCAAAAAACCTAAATACATAATTTTATTTATTTTGGATGTTATTAAATACATTGAATCTTTTGATAACAAATAGAGAACACAAATAATAAAAATTCGGGACTAATGTCTCATACGCTACTTAATTTGATTAGGTCTGTCATATACAGGTGCATAAAAATAAAGAAGCTATGTCACTTAAAAACGTCTGAAATATAACAGCTGGAATTTCAGTAGTTAAACTGTAAGGCATTTGAACCTAATACTAAGTTGTAAGCAAAGGTGGATAGTGGCTAGCAGTGGAATTCAGGGCGCGCGTTGCGTCCTATTTGGAACTCAATAGCTGGATGTACCTGCATTTCAGAGTTGATATTCACCCTGGGACTCGAACCCAGTACCTTTCGCTTCAAACGCCATCTCGTTATCCACTCAGCTACTGAGTCCTGATAGCCACTATCCATCTTTGCTTACAATGCTTGTTAAATAAGGCTATATCGAGGCAATACACACAGTATGCACATATGCCAATAAGAGACTGACCAGTTGCAGCCTTAAACATCAATGGGAAGATTCAACAAAAGTAATTCTTAGTGAATCTAATACTAAGTTGTTTCCAAGTTAATAAAAATATACGAAATTTTTAAACAGAGATACCTATCAATGTATGATGAGACAAAACTTTTTGACTTTCATTTTTCTTCGTTCCCTTTTAATTTACTTTGTATTGTTTGATTATCATTTTTAACATAAAACGTGAACACTTGAAACAATGATTGGATATATCGTTCTTTAAATGAATTTCCTTGTTTTCAAATGAGTTGTTTTTGATTAAAAAAAGTAGTCTATTGCTTCATAAAAGTACTTCTTGTGGGCATCAGACAAGCTGTAGTCAAGTATAAAGTGTGAGGAAGGAAAATATTAGTCTCGTGTGTTCTAAAATGCTGTTAATAAAACGATTTGTAATTCCAGTGTATTAACAACAGGCTTCTGAAGTAATAATTTCAAATTACTCGTTTGCTTCTTAATTCCAAAGGGATAAGTATTATTCTTTGTAGATAATAAAACTCATGTGTAGTATATATGGCAACATATTACATTTTCCACTATTAACTGTATTTGATATTTCAGTCCTAGCTAGTAGTTAATATTATTGTTTAATATTTGTTCTTAAATACAAATCAGTATCTCTAATAATGGCAATTAAAAGGGTAGTATATAGTAAAAATATTTATTAATCACAAAGAGGAACTTTTTATATTTTAGAATAGCTATAAAAAATCAATATGCAAACGAAAGTAGCCAACTAAAAAGATTATATCAATATTGGTATCAATACATTGAATAGATGATACATAATCGGAATAAATGGATATACTTAGGTAATATAAATTAATAAGTAATCCCGATTAGATCTTACTTGCTATAAATAACCACATTTCATGTTCATTATCAAACATTGTTAGCAATATACTACTATAATCTTGAGTAATTTAATAAGTGCATATGCATGTCTATAAACAGTTCATATCAACAAATGATAACCTCATACATAGACGCCAGTACTTAAGCATAATGACTTGAGAAGAAATATTCTACGAAAAATCTCCTGTTAACTGTGAAAGTATACGTTTTCAAAACATAATTCAATGAAATGTTTTCTACCACAGTCGTACTGACATCAAAAGTTGTTCATTATCAGTCGTTATTCACCAAACTTTTAATGAGATTTTGTTTTTTAATTTCAGGAATTTTATTTATAGTTTGTAAAATGTTGCAAACATAGAACACTGAACAAATACTCAATTAGATTTTCCACCAATTCACTTTTCTGTACCTAAAAAGAATTTCTTAGTAAGTTGATATTTTCATTATATTTCCTATCTATATCTTTCAAATTAAAGGCATATGTATCTATATAAGGATATTTTAAATCATGACATTTCAGAAAGACAAAGCAATGTATAGTGGATCTAAATTTATAAAAAAGTCAATCACAAAACAACAATTTACTCAAGAATTAACTGCTCGTCTAGAACAATTATCATCAAAACGTGAAATTCATGAAACAGATGAATATTCAGAAACATCTTTATCACCATCGTCATCCATATCATCATTTCAATCGTCTGTATCGTCGCCTAGAAATAGTTTCATGATACGTACGAACAGATTTTCTTTAAAAGATGGTAAATTTACGAAGGAACCATCCAATGATTTACAAAAGTCGAATCGGATATATGCATCTTCAAAAAACACAAAACCATGTCAACAAACTTATATTAAACCGAAAAGTTTACAACAATCAAAAGAAAAAAAACGTTATGATAAACCATGTTTAGCAAATGAAATAAATTCTTCCATATCAACACAGGACAATTATAACTATTCTAAAAATAAATATATTCAAACAAATCAAATGAATAAAACTATTGACAGACGTGGTTTTTCACCTAAGATTATGCTTAAATCTTGTGAATCACGCACTCAGTATCCGAAGGAAAAAGAGGAATTTACTTTAGTTAATGAAAATATTTTACAGAAACCAGATCAATATAATGTATCAGTAGGACAAGACAAAAATGCTGACCAGATATCAGATCAAAGTGATAACGATGATGAACTAGGGTGTTTAGAAGATGATACAGTGATAATAGGTGATAATGAAGTAAGCAGATTATATGTAACAATATACACGTACTTCTTAGTATGATTTCCTATATTTTTTAATTATCGGTTGAATTATCAGTCTATTGAGATGGATTCAATTCGGTGAAAATCGTTGCCACAGCTTGTTAAGCTTGTAACCAGTTTAAAAGCATTTCATAAATTACTATAAACTAAATGACATTATCACAAGGGGGCTTTGTGGAGATTTTAGTAATTTTATATAGTTAAGATCGTGAGTCAATGGAAGCTAGACCACCATGGAAAACCTGGAAGCACTGGATGGCCAACTCGTCCTATTGTGGGACTCCTCAGTAATACCCATTCACGATCCCGCCTCACGAGATTCGAACCCAGGACCTACCAGTCTCGCACCAGAGCACTTAACCGATAGACCACTGAGCTGGCATCCAGCGGTGTTAATGTCTAGCCTCAACCAATCCACGAAATTGCGCGACCAACTTCCATTGTACTGAGGTAGATATCTGTCTCTAAAACATGTTTAAGACTGTAAGACACAACAGTTTATTTCAACTTAGTTTTGTCCAAGAATTCTTTACTCTATTCGGTGTTACATTTTACAGTTATTTTATAGAGCGAACCGTCAAGCTCTGAAATACAATAGAACTAATCTACACTTTAGTTGTTAGAACGTGTAGCTTATTCAGAAACTGAGTTATGTAACTTGAAGATTGAGCTTTTATTGAGTACAGAGAACAATATTGAATTCTATCGTTTTAAAAAATCCACTTTATTGTCATACATTCGTGATTGTGAGTTAAATTACGTCGTACAAAGATGTGCGTTTACCCAAGTTCCCATATCTCATTAACGTGATGAGACTAAGTTAATAATAATGAACACTGAAAGACTCAAAAAAAAGTTACTAGAAATGATAGTGAAAAATACCAAACATTGATAAAATAGATCCTGAATACGAAATATACAGGTATTTATGAAGATATAATGAAACTCAAGCTCTAAAGGAAAATAAAGGACGGATAAGTCTTCATAATTTCAATCAGTTTTGAGCCGTATTATTCAACTAATTGTGGTCATCTCGCGGATACTTTATGCTGAAATCTAGAGCAGAATTGTTTTCAATATGTTAAGTCGTTTTACTATCATCGTACGGATTCACAGAAGTTCCTTCAAAATAAACAAACAGTTAAGTTGAACTACATCGAAATCCATAGAAAATTATAAGTTATGAATCCACCAAAACCACAAAAAATATTTTAGATCTAATATTACAGAATAACATGAAATATTAATTACACACGAACTGGATGTAAGCTGTTATAAAATAATTTGATGTATCCAAGATCCTCAACAAATGATTGTCCATTAAAACCTAAATATAGGTATCATTACCAAGTTTTGATTTGATAATTTTGAATAAATTGAGTAGATTGTTATAAATAAGTTAATGTATATATAATATCCCAATAAATAGAAAAAATT